>NC_091727.1:88632954-88935984 GCF_042477335.2 Ovis canadensis
TGTCAAACTGCACTTACAGAATCACGATCTGAATATAAAACTGTCAGCTTAAGGCAGACCTTCCACCGACCCTGGAGGCTGTAAAGGGCACACGTGTTGGCCAAATAATGAAACTTCATGTTAAAAGAGGCCGGGTTTCCACAGGAGCTGTGCTTACTCCACAGACTATGAAAAGCTGCAGCTTCTTTTATGCTCATGACTAATCCCTCTGTAGGTCTTCCCTACCTAGGGTTATCTGTTTATCTTTATTATTTTACTTACCTTTATTGTTATAGCTTCCCCTGTTCCTCAAATTACTGAGGTGGTTTTAAACGTGATCATTCATTTTAGACCAAATGGAAAAGGAACATATCTTTATTCAAATACTGGAGTGGGAGATATATACACACTACCTAAGTCTCTGCTAACAATCACATGCATCTTCCCCATGCCAGGTACTAAAGTCAGCACAATGGGACGAGCGGAAGCGTGCATCATTTCACCTTTTTGAGGAACATGGGATTGCAAAGAGTCAGACACGACTGAGAGACTATGCACGCCTTCCTACATATCTTAAGTACAACGATGTCTTTCAAGCTCTAAGCTTCTCAAATGTTTCGAAAACAAAGTCTCTGTGAGTCTTTTAACATTGGCTTGGCCAAAAATTTCATTCAGGTTTTCCCTAACATCTTATGGAAAAATACAAACGAATCTTTTGGCCAACCCAGTATTAGTGACTATTCACGGTCTTCAGCATGGAAGTCAACTCAAATTACTAGCTAAGAGAATACTTCATCTGGACTTTTCATTTTACTTGTGAAAAGACTAAGGGCCAGAGAGGGGACACTGATTTGACCAGAAAGACAGTTCAGATCTCCTGAGCCCTACTGTTATGTTTTATGAGGCCATCATAAGCCTTTAAGGCTAACTTGAAAGCTTTTTATTATGTTTTAATTTTGGGCAACTCCTCCTAGAACCAGTGGCTATACAATGCATCTCAATTATGCCACCAACCCTGACTTCATCCATCCCCTTACCTGAATGCCAACTCACAATGTCTTTGAGGTGCTTACAGTGTAGTTGGAAGGAAAGGTTAGTGATGATTGAGCTGGTGCACTGTACTGAGCTCGGCTTGCCAATAGTGTGCTGAGTGCAAGGATCAAGAGAATGAAGCTGAGACATGGAGAAGAGGAGGAAGACAGAAGCAGGAAAACACAGCCTAGGTCACAATTCTAGCACAGCTGTCCAGGCACCGCATCAGCACAGGTTATCAGTAATAGACTTCTTCTACGCTGAAGGGTTCTGGGACTCATGACAGAGAATCCAGACTTAGAAGACCCCAACCCTTGAGGACAGAGACTGAGCTTGGTTTCTCTGCTCCCAGCACTGAGCACTGCACCTTTAGAGAGAAGGTGTAAATTCTGTGTGTCAATTTGGCTAGACTATGATACCCAGTTGTTTGATCAAACACTAGTCTAAATGATGCCATGAAGGTATTTTGTAGCTGTGATTAATGTATTCAATCAGTGGACTTTGAGTACAGATCAACTTCCATAATGTGGGTGAGCCTCAGCCAATCTGTTGATGGCCTGAAGAGCAAAGACTGAGGTCTCCAAGAGGAGAGGGAATTCTGTCTCAAGACTGCAACAGAGGAATTCTAAGTTTCCAATCTTTGGACCCAGGACTGTGACATCAAGTCTCATCCAAATTTCCAGGCTGCTGGCCTGCCATACAAACTTCAGATTTAGTAGCCCCCACAACTGCATGCTGGGAGGGATTGGGGGCAGGAGGAGAAGGGGACGACAGAGGATGAGATGGCTGGATGGCATCACTGACTCGATGGACGTGAGTCTGAGTGAACTCCGGGAGTTGGTGATGGACAGGGAGGCCTGGCGTGCTGCGGTTCATGGGGTCGCAAAGAGTCGGACACGACTGAGCAACCGAACTGAACTGAACTGACCTGAACAACTGCATGGGCCAGTTTCTTCAATCTCTCTCTCTCCTTGTCTGTAAACTTTTTACATACATATATATATAATATCTCCTGTTGTTTGTTTCCCTGGAGAACCCTAACTAATACAGTTTTCAACCTGTGTGCACTGAATAAACAGAAACCACTGATAGAGCTCTCAGAAGGGCCCACCTCAACTGTGCCTACACTTTCTCCTTCAGCATCATGGTATAGATACATAAGTTAACACATCGCATCTCACCTTGACTTTTTCAAGTTTGAGAATACATAACTTTTTAGTCACTCAGGAGCTATATTTTAAGTAAATAATTGACAGTGTTAAAGGGAAAATAGTTAAAAATTTAAATAGTTAAAATGTTAAGGGGGGATTAGTGGTCCAGACTTATTGCTCCCAAAGTTCTGACATCAAAAAATAGTAATTATAAGTCATACAACATGAACCCAAGTAAATCAGATAAACCTCTACATCTATATTGAGTTGTTTATTTTCTGTCTGTCCCACAAGAATGTAACCCCCTGGCTGATGGTTGTTCATTTCATTCACGAATATGTTCCCAGAACCTACCAGAGTACCTTATACTGAGTAGGTGTTCAATAAATAGGATGAATACACCAACAGATTATCTTAACTCATTTGATTAAAAAAAATGCCCAACAACCATAGCTATGGGGCACCTCCATAGAGTACTTGGGCACATTTGTTCCCAGTAGTTGAGTTGAATGCTTAGCACAAGGATTTTCTGTCTGTTCTCCAACTTATTTATGCCAGTTGTATTTGCTTGCACGATTACCTAACTAAACAAATACTAAGTAAATACTGATTTTAAAAGAGTGGAAAAACAGACTTACTGTTAAAAACTGAGCTTAATGACTGGAGAAACTTTTTTTAAAAAAATAATTAGTAACTGCTGTCAAATTAGTTGTGGATTAGACAACTGTCAAGGATTGCTTTAAAAAAAAAAAAAACAGCAAAAAATTCAGAAGACTTCAGGGATGAGGTGGCCTGATAAGGGTCTTTAAGCATTTGTTGCCCTTCAAAGAAATAAACTGGAAATGGATTATGGTTGTGGTTCATACATGATTCAACATGGAACACTAATCAACTAATCAGACACCAATACTTCAAAAAATAGCAAATAAAGACATAGGCTACACATGTAAAGTTAAAATAAAATATTTTATATATTACCATCATTCAATAATTCCCTTCTCTGACTTTTTGATTAGTTAACCAACTACTAGTCCTGATCTCATCCAATAGGAAGGCATCTACTCTAATACAGGGATCATAGTTCAGAAACAGGATGTCCTTACCTTCTGCATGACCAGGCCAGCTTCTGAGACTGCCTCCTCTGACCCCAGAAGTCTGTTTGGTTCATAAATGTTAACTGCCTTGGACAGCTCTCCTATGAGTGCTTTCTATCATTAGAACACTCATTGATAGCACCAACAGAGGGCAGACCAGGAAAGAGAAGAATTGATAAGGCCCATCCATCCTTTCTGGTATAAGTCGGCAGCTATGATAAAGGCTTTCATGAAACATGTGGTTACCACATTGGGAGCTAAAATTTGGACAATAAATAGGCATTGCTTTTACATTAGGGACAAGAGGGTGCTGAAATCTACAGATGAAAAAAAAAAAAAAAAGAGCCCCTGCAGAGGCATAGGAGCTAAGACCCAGTAGAGATGTAAACTAACTTGCTCAAAATCACAAAGCATGATCAGAATCTTAGCAGAATCCAGCTCTTCCAATCTGGACATCTTTTGCAGAGTAAGGCCATTCTAAGTCACAACCCAAAATCACCATAAAAAGAGGATCTGGCCATATTCTATACTGAGCCCATAACCATGGTAAATGATTCAGAAATTAATCAGGCAAGAAAAAATGCAGCAATGTATAATTTTAGTGTCTCCTAAATGAACGGATTAACAGTTGTTTGTTTTTTTTTTTTTTTCCTATGATCTTAACCTTATACTTGGAGGAGAGTTTCAAGGTAGAGCTATAAAGAATGCAATGAGAGAGAAGAATTCTTGGGAAAATGAAAACAATGTTTATCACAAACCCAAGCCTCCTGCCATCTTGCTCAGTCCCTTCACATTTGCCAGCCACGCACCACCAAGCATGAATTTCCTAAGAAAATCACTTACTAGACCACAAGTAGGAATGAGAGATGAGCCTTATTTTAGACAACCAGTGGCCCAAGGCACAATTCCCCAAGAAAAACGAACGCCTTTGGCTCCTGTCCTGGTGATGGTTCTGCCCAGACCGAATACCAGAGTTTGACAAAACTGACTATATGTGCACGCACATGTTAGTGATGGGCTGAGGCCTCAGGCCACCCAAGCTAAGCACTAAAGGACCTGTGTTGAGGTAGTAGTTACTGTCATTCTCCTAAATGATGAACTTGTAATCACACTGAGCAAAATGCTTTGTCAGGACAATAATCCCAATCAAGAATTGACAAAATTGCTAGAACAAACAAAAATATGCTGGTAGATCACATAGAACTCAGAAAACCCCATAGTCGAGTGTGAAACAGCAGTCACAATTGGGTAAGTCACCCAGAGAGGCAAGATGGCAAAAAAACAGATGCTATGATTTCGATATGTATCGTCTCCTTGATTTCTCTATGGAGCTGGTGTAGCTGGGAGCTCAGATACACAGACAATACATCTTTCCCACATGGCTGTTTACAGAATGTACATATGGGATATGCTGGTACAGTAAGTCTCCTGCCTTGTTGTTGATGTTGTTTAGTTTTCTCAGTAGTGTCCATCTCTTTTTCAACCCCAAGGACTGTGGCCCACCAGGCTCCTTTGTCCATGGGACTTCCCAGACAAGAATATTGGAGTGGGTTGCCATTTCCTTCCCCAACTCAGGAATCAAACCTGAGCCCTCCTGCATTTCAGGTAGATTCTTTAATGGTAAGTCACAAGCGAAGCCCAAGTCCCTTACACAAGAACCTTCAAATTGCCAACTTTCAAAGATGCAAAGATGTGTTTGTGTGTCCAGGCAAGTTAAGTTAGCTCATAGGTCTGGTGTACAATTGTCACATATGTGCATCCTGTACAAGTGGTTGTGCTTTTGTGTACTTTACTGTACAGTACTGCATAGAGTACAGTAGTATGGTATCTTCATTTCAAGCCCAGGATGTCTGGAAGAAAACATAAAAGCAGTGGTGATGTGGCTGGTACTGCTAAGAAGTGCCGCTGTTGTACTGTACTAGTGTACCTTCCAAGGTACTGTAATGTAAGATCAAAAATGTTTTCTTTATCTTTTGTGTTTGTCTTGTATGTATTATTTGTGTGAAAGGTATTATAAACCTATTACAGTGCAGTACTATATAGCTGACTATGTTAGTTGGGTGCCTAGGCTAACTTTGTTGGACTTATGAACAAATTAGGCTTAACGAATCCACTCTCAAAACAGACCTCATTCATATGTAGAGGATAGTCATAGAGAAGTCTTCGATTAACACTGCATTTCCTCTTTCACCCACCACTCATCTTCGGGCCACCCTACCACCTTTTAGAAGATTAGGAGCAAGAATGAAAGTTGGAACTCATTTTTCTCTCCATTTCTTTGTCAACAGCTCTTCTACACAGATTGTACAGCAAATGCATTGGAGCTTTCTGGAAAAATCAGTTCAAGAGGGACAGTTGGGGATTTCATTTGCATCGTGCAGCCTCAGGGCTCAGCCATGCATTTGGTTAAAAGTCCCTACTCCAGTTCAGCATCCACAGCCATGGCCAGCTCTGCCTTGCTGTCGTTGGCACTTGAGCCATTTGCAGGAAAGGCTGTAGTTCTAGGATAAGAGAGGTCAGAAGGGACTCCTGCAGGACAAATTATCGGATCTTTCTGAAAGCCAGAAGGGATTGTATATAGGGCTATTTGTGGAATCCTCCAAAACTCCTAGCTTGAGGGATTTCAAAGAAGAATAACCAGCTTTGGTGAAGGAAAACAGAATATAAGACACTGAGGAAGAAACAGAAAACACTCATCATCTCAATGCCTCCAGAATCCTTGGGTATTGGATTCGCATTGAACAAGTTTTGCCTCTGAACAGTTGGGCCCTAACCCCCCTCAGTAGCATGGGTAATCCTCTTATCCTGATGGCAGTGAGTAGGTCTATGATCAGAACACAAGGGGCTACAAACTGTTAAATTCCCAAAGTCTTGGTCAGTAGGCATCCATTTCGGGTAGAAATCACTTCTGTGTACGACCTACCCAAGTTTTCCAATGACAGAATCCACTTGTTTGGTCCAAGTGTTTTTTTTTTTTTTTTTTCATTTAAACATTACAACCAAGCCTAAATAAACCCTCCCAGGTAAAACAAGGCTCCCTTGTAAAATCTACCAGGTATCAATTTCTGCTGATTTCATCAGACAGGAAAAGATCCACAAAGGAATGAAAAAGTACATTTTAAAAAAATTAGATTCATTCAGTCTCAAATCTTATAAGCTTCAATTGTCCCCTAACAAGAAAATGAGTTATGTTTACTGGCTCAAATGGATATTTAGAATTTTGTAAGAGTTAGTTACAGGAGAAATAGAATAAATACAAATTATATGTGTGTGTGTACACACACACACACACACACACACACACACACACACACACACACATATATAGGGAGGGAGAGAGAGAGAGCTGTGTGTTTATTGTACATACTCAACATACTCTCCCTGAATGTCACGTCTCTTTAAAGGTTTATTGCTTTCTCCCTGTAAGATACTTTTCAATGGAAAGCAACATTTTTAAATTCAAAGCTTTTTATCTTAATTCAGAAGAACTATGTTGGAACTCCTCTGGCAGCTGATCTTTCTAGTAACAAAATATTAGGGCATCCTGGGGATAGATATTTTCTATGAGGTTCTTATATGTGGAGTTCATCAAAAAGTATACAGGAGAAAGATTTTACAAGCAGTAATGTAAGGCAACTATGGATCACATCAACATTAAAAAATGCCAAGTGTCTTTAAAAATGCTGCCCTTTCATTTTAAAATTTTGAAACCCATGTTCTCAGTTATTGTATCCTCCAGCAACTTACCCACAAAATGCCAAAACAACATCAAAGTAGGATAAGGGATCCCAGAAAGGACATTTGCACAGTAATTTTTATTAACAATTAATTTTCATATGCAGGGTAGAGCAAAGCAGATTCACATACTTCTGGGTAGAAATGGGGTCTCAGCGGTTATAGGGTGCCAAATCTTCCATGGGGCCCCACAGCTTCCAAAATTGAAGAAGCCAGACCTCTAGAGAAGTTAAATGAGTTTCCAAAGATGACACAGCTAATAAGTGGTGGGAGAAGGATTAGAGCTCAGGCTTCCAGACTTGCCCAATATGGTTTGTCTAATGAATTAGCATAACCAGTGGGAGACCCCAAATGGCATTTCAGCTGAACACCTCTGAAAGTGATGAGCCTTCCCTCTCATCAGTGGGGAAGGGAGGGGGGCCGAGACAGATGAGGGAAGGAAGGACAAGGCAGGCCTGTCACTTTCTGTTTGTGCACTTGGGTAACCATGAATGAGTTAATGCATGCAGAGTAGAATTTTAGTCTGGGTCTCTACAATGCCAGACATCTGGATGAAAACTGAAATTTTTCATCAAAACTCCAGATATTTACAAATACATGTTTTCATCTAAATATTGGATTGTGCATAGACAAAGCTTAATGTAGGTAAGTGGAAAAGAGAAAAATCATAAATCTCCATGATTGGGTGAATTATTGCCTTTGGTTGGGGAGGGGAGCCAGGGTGGTATGTTCTGTATGCATGAAGCATTTTGAGATGTTTGCTGCGATGGATATTTTTAAACTCTTTCTAGCTATACATAGAATGCAGAAATTAACACAAGAATGTCTTAATTGGGCCTATTTTATATACAAAAGAATAATGGGCTAAATGGGTTGGAATGAATGCCATATTTATCCTTCAAGGGAGGAAAGACACGATGATTCACAGGCTGTGAAGCCAAGAGCATCCAGCCTTCTCATGAGTAGAATAAATATATCTCCTTTCATAATATTCTGCCTTCTAGTCCTTAAAGGCCCCCTAAAGGCACAAATAGAAAAGAGATGGGAAAATCGGAAACGATTCATTTTAATTTCACATACCGTAATTCTCTTTTGGGGATTATGATGCAAAGCCATGATAATGGGTTGACAACTCTGTCTCAACTGGAAAATGCCCAGAATGACATTGCCAGTGTAAAGGTCCACTGTAACTCTTTCATCTTCTTACATGCAAGTCAGTCAGTGACAAAGAGGCTCAGCAATGGTGCCTGAGCTCAGCAGAGTTTGTCCTTGGCTTCTGAGAGCATTCTTGGGGTTTATGATTCTGTTTACTGTGTATTTACTCTCTTAACCAAAAATGGGCTTGAATTCCCTCAGCAGGGAAATGACAGGAGGAAGAGGCAGGCACAGATTGCACCAGGTGGCAAAGGCCATATAAAATTGCTGCAGACACTCAAGAACTGACGACAACATTTTTCGAGCTGAGCAAAAAATAATTCTAGTTAACAGAAATGAACTTTCATTGGGAGAATATAAAAAGAAAGCAAGTATGGGGAAATGGCATATAATATCCCTTGCACAGAATCATTCATTTGAGAAAGTGGATTAGTTCTTTATCTTTGCCTGGAAAGAAGGCTAAGAGGGAATTTTGGTTAAGTGTTCACCCTACAAGTAGGGGACCATTCCTCAGAGAGGATGCAAACTGGACTCCTGTATCTCATTTGTTAAATCTGGCCCCCAGCATCAGATCCACACACGAAATTAACAGACACTATTGTTCATCAAAAGGACAAGTCAGCTTTCCATCTAACTCTGCAATGCCTGTGATTTCAGAAAGGCATAGGAGGCTAAAAACAAACAAAATATAGCTCATCAGTGTCACAGGTCCATGTGACACCCTGTTCTTGCAAAGTTGAATGTAATTTAAACTATTGTCAATTTCCACTTTCTCATTGACCATCATTTTAAAATGGTTGGTCTTTATTTCCAATTGATCACCAATTGATAGTTTATCCTGCCAATTCAGTTCTGTGTCTCAGATGTGCCCCTTCACCCCCAGCCTTTCCATTATCCTTAATGAGCTGCTAACTCTTTATATATTTTAAGAAATGTGCTCAGACTTGCTTATGCCAATTTTTTCCTAAGCTGGATATATGGTTGTTGTTATTAATGTAATGAACTGGTGCCAAAGCACCAGGCTAGGATTTACAGGACCATACACATGAATGAGACATAAATCACTCTAATTCAGGCTAAGAACAAGAATTTTTAAAAAGGTGCCAAGTGCTGCAGGAACATGGCAGATGATTTTCCCTTTGGCAAGAAGGACCTAGAAAACTTTCTCAGAAGAAATGGGGATTTAAGGTGGATCCTGACAGGTTAGTTAAGGCATATAATGCAGGGAAAAGCATTTCCAAGCAGGGAACAGCTGAAGGAAAAAAGGGAGACTAGAGCACAGGATTCCCAAGAGAGTGTGATGGGAGACAAAGCGCTGGGGTTCGAATTCCAAGCCCAAACATCTGGTCTTGATTTTGAATGAGAGGGAGAGGGGTGGAAGGCTGCACCCTTACTGAGCTCTTATAGACAGATGGCAGAGCCAGAGTACACCTCTAAATGTCTCCATTGTTAAGGACGTAGGGTCAATGGTCTCTTTGGCTTCGTCAAATAAGGTCAACCCTCAGACAAGGCATTTCATGTTCATTTTCACTCGCTTCAGGAATTCTTTCCTAGGACAGCATCTTAATCCATTTCTTCAGACGATTCCCACCACAACCTCCCGACAGATGCCTTCAAGATTCTGCACCTGCAATTGGCTAATTGCCAGCACAATAGGCCACTTGAGCCTTCAAAATTAAGGATTTAACGATAAGTGGGGAACTGCAATGATAAATGAAAAGCTGTATTCACACTTCTGATTTCTATGGCCTCGTATATTCGAGAGTGTAAAATGGAGGCAGGCCATAATGAAGTCTAAAAACGATCCTTATGGTCACCATTGAGTGTCCCAGAAAGAACCTCTCCAATTTACAAACGGGAATGAAAGACCATCTTAAAATCGGCGATGTGATCATTATTAGAGCCTCAAAAGGCAGCTTGGACACAAATACAGCAATTATTCTGTAACTTCAGTGGAGGACCACCACCTCCCTTTTTCCCCTTCTCCTTTTCAAGGGCCACATTTTTAAAAAGCGCCTATCATGAAGGCTGCATTTTCCAGGGCCTCAAATGAGTCGGAGATTTTCACCCACAGGCTCATAAATATGTGCACATTACCTATGTCTTTTACTGAACAGAAAATCGCCTTGTACCAAGCATCCAGTCCGTCTTCTTGTGTAAGTGGGCTGCCACCAGAGAAGAAGCAAGTCACACACCCAACTCTTAAAGAGGCCACAGACCTAGGGCAGAACCTCCAGAGATGTTTTTTCCTCCACATTCAGTGTCTGTCTTTAAAGTCTCCCCAGTGGCTACTATGGCTGTATAGACTTTTTAGTTTGGCAACAATAGCAGCGGCGGCAGGTCTCTGGAAACAATGGTGTATCTTTCATAACTTTGTTAGACTAGAGTGTTGATGTCCTTATATGGGGAGCATCCTTGGAGGGAATGACAAGACTCCCCTTACATAAATAGTGCTCAAGAAGAGAGGGCTTTGGGAATTCCCTGGCAGTCCAGCAGTTAAGCATCTGCACTTCAGTACAGGGTGGGAGGGTCAGGTTCAATCCCTGGTTGGGAAACTGGATCCCACATGCCTCATGGCCAAAATACTAAAACATAAAACAGAAGTGATATTGTAACAAATTCAATACAGAGTTTAAAAAATTTGTTGTTGTTCAGTCACTAAGTAGTGTCAGATTCTTTGCAACAATTTAAAAATGGTCCACACACAAAAAAATACATATTAAAAAAAAAGAGGGGACTTTATTAACAGGGGATTCAGACATATTCAGCTGGGGAAACAAATTTCCATTGATTCAAAATCTCCTTAGATGGGTCTCGTCTGTCCATATAGACTGAAGCTTAGGCAAGGTCTCTATTGTCAAAATTCTTAAGAGGTGTCTGTCTAGCTTAGCATAGAACTTACATGAACTTCTGTATAGTTATGCAGTCTTAAAAATGAGCCAGGACATCATTTTCTATAGGAGACAGAGGGGGGCCTCCATGTGCAAGCTAAGAAATTAAATGTCAATATATGTAAATGGAATAAAGTGCCTGATTAAAAGCACACGAAAATAAATCCCAGAACAAAAGGCCTGCAAAGCTAATCCCTATTCACACACAACTGCTATCCAGAAATATGTATTTAAGGCTTACTGGGTGCTAAATGCTGAGTGGAGAGTTTGCCAATGTGGAAGTTCTGGCCCTTGATCTCAAGATTATAATTATTTGGAGAAATAAGACCTACAGACATGGAAAGATGATTAACCAAATTAGACACCTCCTCACAACTGCCAAATGAGGGCTATAGATCACTACCGGAGGTCTCAGAGAAGGGAAAATCCTTGAAGGCTAGAGTGGGCTTCATGGAGGAGTAGGAACTGGAGCTGCGTGAGATGGGCAGGATGCTGGAGGCGGTCTGGGGACAGAGAAGCCACGAGATTCCAGGCTAGGACAGCACCCAGCCTGCTCAGGGGACACCAAGTGCCTAAATCTGTCTGAAGAGAGTCAATTTAGGGCAGCAGAGGAAGACAAGTTGGGGAAAGTCGAGGTTTTTTCTGGGGGGTGGTGCATCTTGTTTCACCTTGTTTTATTTCCTGACCTTTCATTTGTTATTTGATATCTCCCACTGACCATGTCACACTACAGCTTTTTCCTATTTGGAAAGAGACAACAGGAAGAGAAAAAGACAACAAATAGAAAAAAGCTGCAGTACCACATGGTCAGTGGGAGAGTCTTTTGGACTCTGTGGGAGAGGGAGAGGGTGGGATGATTTAGGAGAATGGCATTGAAACATGTATAATATAATATATGAAATGAGCTGCCAGTCCAGGTTCAATGCATGATACTGGATGCTTGGGGCTGGTGCACTGGGACAACTCAGAGGGATGGTACAGGGAGGGAGGAGGGAGGGGGATTCAGGATGGGGAACACATGTATACCTGTGGCAGATACATGTTGATTTATGGCAAAACCAATACAATATTGTAAAATAATTAACCTCCAATTAAAATAAATAAATTTATTTTTTAAAAATTAAAAAAAAAGAAGAAAGCCATGGTACATATACACAATGGAGTATTACTCAGCCATTAAAAAGAATACATTTGAATCAGTTCTAATGAGGTGGATGAAACTGGAGCCTATTATACAGAGTGAAATAGCCAGAAAGCAAAACACCAATACAGTATACTAATGCATATATATGGAATTTAGAAAGATGGTAATGATAACCCTGTATGTGAGACAACAAAAGAGACACAGATGTATAGAACAATATTTTGGACTCTGTGGGAGAGGGCGAGGGTGGGATGGTTTGAGAGAATGGCGTTGAAACATGTATATTATCATATGTGAAACAGATCGCCAGTCCAGGTTCAATGCATGATACAAGGTGCTCAGGGCTGGTGCACTGGGATGACCCAGAGCGATGGGATGGGGAGGAAAGTGGGAGGGGGTTCAGGATGGGGAACACATGCACACCTGTGGCAGATCCATCTCAATGTATGGCAAAACCAATACAATATTGTAAAGTAATTAGCCTCCAAAAAAAATATTTTTTTTTTAAAAAAGAATGAAACGTCTGGATTGACCAATTCTCAGATTTCACCTGGTGTATCATCATTAGTAGTTGTAGTTGTAGTTGCTCAGTCGTGTCCGACTCTTTGCAACCCCACAGACTGTAGCCTACCAGGCTCCTCTGTCCATGGGATTTTCCAGGCAATAGTACTGGAGTGGATTGCCATTTCCTTCTCCAGGGGATCTTCCCAACCCAGGGATCTAACCTGGGTCTCCCACATTGTAGACAGACGCTTTACAGTCTGAGCCACCAGGGAAGTCATCATTAACCACTTTTTATTTACATAGAAATCATCCTCCAAGGTGCTTATGGCATTTCAAGAAAGGTATTTCACTAAACATTAAGGGAACAGGAAGATGAATGGGCATTTGAGCCAGTCCTTTACAAACGAAGAAAACGGGGGCACAAGAAGGTCATTCGTATGTGTGGCAGGCTGGATCAGTTCAGTTCAGTTGCTCAGTCATGTCCAACTCTTTGTGACCCCATGGACTACAGCGTGCCAGGCCTCCCCATCCATCGCCAACTCATTTTGCTCAAATTCATGTCCACTGAGTTGGTGATGCCATTCAGCCATCTCATCCTCTGTCATCCCCTTCTCCTCCTTCAATCTTTCCCATATCAGGGTATTTTCCAATGAGTCAGTTCTTCTCATCAGGTGGCCAAAGTATTGGAGTTTCAGCTTCAGCATCAGTCCTTCCAATGAATATTCAGGACTGATTTCCTTTAGGATGGACTGGTTGGATCTCCTTCCAGTCCAAGGGACTCTCAAGAGTCTTCTCCAACACCACAGTTCAAAAGCATCAATTCTTCTATGCGCAGCCTTCTTCACAGTCCAACTCTCACATCCATACATGACTACTGGAAAAACCATAGCCTTGACTAGATGGACCTTTGTTGGCAGGCTGGATCATGTCCCCGCAAAAGATGAAAAGTGAAAGTCGCTCAGTCATGTCCAACTCTTTGCAACCCCACGGACTTTATGGTCCATGCAATTCTCCAGGCCAGAATACTGAGCATTTCCCTTCTCCAGGGGATCTTCCCAACCTAGCTATCAAACCCAGGTTTCCCACATTGCAGGTAGATTCTCTACTAGCTGAGCCACCAGGGAAGCCCCAAAAGAGGTCCACATCCTAATCCCTAGACATTGTCATCCTGTTACCTTACCTAGCCAAACAGACTTTGCAGAGGTGATTGATTAAGTTATGAATCTCAATGTGTTGAAATGATCCTGGATTATCTGGGCAGCCCGATGTTATCACAAGGGCGGGTCTAAGAGTGAGGCAGAGTCCTGAAGGAAAAAAGTGAGGAGGTTGGAAGCAGGGTCAACAGCCAGGAAACACAGGAAGCCTCTAGGAATTGGGGGAAAAGGCAAGAAAAGGGATTATCCCCTAGCATATCAGAAGAAACACAGCCGTGCAGAACTATTTTAGATTTCTGCCCTTCAGAACCGTAAGATAATATATGTGTGTTGTTTGAAGCCACTAACCATGTGGTGATATTACAGCAGCCATTGAAAACTAAAACTGCCTATGTGTATAGACACATACTCCTCATTTTCACAGATTTATGATGCTAATCATTAGAACACAGTGCCTGGTTTTTTTTTTTTTTTAAATGTGACTAACTGTAGACAAGACAACAAGACATTGAGAGCCATCCAGAAGGAAGAGGTGACAAGTCAGCTTCTCTCAAGAGAACACCTTCCAAAATTCAACCACCTTCCTGGCATAACATCCTCAGGGTCATGCCACTCTCAGAGCATCAGCTGTTGTCAATTAGCATGAATTAGAAAGCTGTATCTCAAGAATGCAGCATGGAGACTTCTCCATTGCCTAGAGCAACAGGTACTCAGCCAAGGCCTTCCCTGCCTGCTGGCACAGTAGACCCTGAATGTTCAAGCTTCAGCTGTCTGTCTAATCAAAGTCACGTTACGCGATTCCTAAATGGGTGTGTTTCCTATTTCCCACTGGGAACACTAGGAAGAGAGAGTAACATGCTGTGCTGAGTAATAAGAATTTTAGTAAGATACTGCTTTCAGGGCTCACTCATACCGTTTCTTTAGAGGTTTTTTTCTTCCTTAGCTTTATTTCCAGTTTAAAAAGCTCCCTGAATTACCTTTTAAGGGAAAGGTATTGTTTATGTGGAGACTAAAATATATGAAAAATAGATTTTATTCTAACTCTTGACACAGAGGACATCACAAAGGCTGATGTGACTAGTAATAACCTGATGCCATTTTTCAAATGCCAGGTGGTAGCAGCACCTGGCATATTGGCTACATCAATTCCCAAGCTTCTCAGGCACGTTACCTGCTAGACATGCAGTTGGAAAGGCAGAAATTCACTTGACAGAATCAACCCCCAGCTGATTCCATAAATCATTCATCTTGCAGACTACAAAAGAAGTAATGCCATATCTTTTACGCTCCTTCAAAATAAAAGGTAAAAAGCAGAAAATAGAAGTACAACTCTCCAGACCCTCACTAAATGTTAATTATTGGCAAGGACCATTGTTTTCTGTTTTTCTTTTTTTTGGAGAAGAAATACATAAAAAGCTATCATCTGCCACTGAACACTGAGAGGGCAGAGAGCAACATGATTAAGTAGAATAAACCCTGAACCAGGATTCAAGGATCCCAGATTCTCTTACTGGTTTGGCTGTTACTACAAGTTGCGAAGTCATTTGCAGACCATTTGCACCACCTGAGACTCAGTACCAAGTCATGTCCAATCAGAAAATGAACATCAGCGATGATAATAATGCACCCATACTATGGATTAGGCTCTCACTCTCTGTTTGTGTGCAGTCCCTAGTTCTTAGAACAATCCAGCTGAGTTTACAAGATAAGGGATGCGAGGTTCTGTGAGGTTCAGATTACTCAGTGGCAGGGCCAGGAAAGCACTGAAGAAACAGCCAAAAGCTCTCACGTGTCCTGAATTGCACTCACTCCGTATCTTCCTAAGGACATGCTGGTCGTGAGGGGCAGGCCACTGATCTCAGAAAGAAGTCTCATCTCCTTGGCTGGAAGCTGCCTTTCCAGCAAGGGAGGGAAGGATCAGATAGGGTGATGGTCCTCATCCTTGTTCCCAGGGTGGGTTACCCAGTTGTCTGTGTCTCAGGGTACAGGCTCAGCCAGGGACTTCATTTCCTCTGTCTTGCTTCTGATGTGCAGGCTGAGTTGGGAGCATGTGGGAAGTAAGGAAAAGTCTGCAAGGGAAGTCCTTTGGCAGCTCTGCTTTGACAAGAATTAAGATGTGCAGAAAAGAAGGAATGCTGTCATAAAGTTCCCCAAATTTAGTCTTGGTTCCGGATGAAAAGCTAAGAAAAGAGTGAGAACCCCTTATAATCCAGCCAATCATTACACACAGGTTCAGATGGGGCACAGAACAAAGAGCATCCCAGAAACAAACCCATGAACATTCAGAGCAACAGAACCCAACGAGCATATAAGGCAGGTGTTAATACAATTTCCCAAACCACATTTCCACGGTATTTCAAATATTTATAGGTTGTTATAAATTACAGCAAGGTCACATATCAAAGAATGAAAATCACCCATATTAAATTAATCAGAGATTTTAGAAAATTATACATTGCACATGGCTGAGTATAATCCATTTAATGTTTCAATGTCATGGAACATTTGCTTTATAAATAAAATATGAAAGTGATTAAGATCCCACAGACCCTCAGGAATATTACAAATCTACATGAGACCCCCCCTAAGCTCTGGATTTGTATCTCTGGATTTGGGTTAGTGGAGAAAAAAATAAAAAATCATGCAACTGAATTAGATCTCACTAGTTGGTGATGCTCCAGAGGAAAGTCAATGTCAGCATGGGGAAAAGTGAAATTCAATATCCCAGGTCCTAATACTCTGATTTCCTACAACAGAATTCAACTTTTACCCTCAGCTCTGTAAGCTCAGTTGTCACTCTCCTTTAATGGAAACTTAAGTGCACACTGAAGGGAGGATTTGGCCCAAAGACTTCCTACACTGCACTAAACATTCCTATTGTTAAAAGCACCTTTACACATATATGCTATTACAAACTAAGATCGAATTTCAGGACAAGATGTAAAATACAGGCGTCAGGGGCAACTGCAGAAGAGTTTAAAGTATTTCACTAACTCATCTACCAAAAATAAGCAAGCTGCCTCCTCCAGAGCCAGGCAACTTCCCCAAAGTCACTGGGCAGCTGGAATTTCCCAGTGATTCTGTGGACAGTATTCTGTTTCTCAGATTTCAAATTCCCTGTTTCTCAGATTTCATGACACCCTCCCCATTGCTTTAGAGAGATACTTCATGGTTTTATATATATTTTTAAAAAATTAAAATTAATTTTGCTTTGAGAATATTTGGATAAATTTATTATACTATGTGGGCAAATCCATTGATGCTTGGGGCATGTTCAAACTAGGGCTGAGAATTCCAGAGTTAGCCTTGCCAGGCTATATAATCCAATAACCAATCATGACTCTGTTGTTAACCTTCCTAATCAAATACCAGATAGAGAGAGAGGTCAGTGATGATGAGGACCCAAGCCTCATGGGTCTATTTTCCCCTGGGTCTCCATAAAGACAACAAGGCTAGATTACAGCTGTATGTTGACTCCTAGCGCACATAATGGAGAAGGAAATGGCAACCCACTCCAGTGTTCTTGCCTGGAGAATCCCAGGGACGGGGGAGCCTGGTGGGCTGCCGTCTATGGGGTCGCACAGAGTCGGACACGACTGAAGCGACTTAGCAGCAGCAGCAGCAGCACGCATAATACAATGTCCTCTTTACAGGATATGTTAAATATTCCCTTCCAGCTGAAGTTCTAAAGACAGCAGGCATCATCAACTTCTTACAAGAACTCATCCTATTCTTCCTATTAGAAAAACTGCACGTGGCAGATAAAAGACATTTTCAGTCCAAACCCTCTTCTAGGTATGATCAGACAGCAAAGGCCTACAGGCACGCTACCAGTATAGAACTTCTGGAAGAGAAAAGAAACCACACAGAGTTTTAGAACCGTGTCAAAGAGACTTGTTCCCCTACAATGAAATACAAAATAAACTCATTGATATGAATTTTCAGATGATGAGAGAAACAGTTGGTAGTAGATCATGTATCCGTGACCCATAGGACATTTCTCAGGCATTTGGAGAGAGTGGTGGGTGTGCTACTTTGATGTTGCCCTCTAGTCTGGATGAGCCAAGTCATCAAAAGATTTTGTATCCCATTCTAGAGACAACCTGGGATAATGCAAAGAACCTGGGTTTGGGGATCTGGAAGATTTGGGTGAAAGGTTCATATACTAGCTGAGTGAGCACGGCAGTCAGTTACTCCACCTTTCTGAGATTTTTGTTTCCTCCTCTTAGAATACTCAGCTCACAGTAAGATCTCAATGATCTTTTTTTTTTCCGTCTTGATGCATGTAACCCTAAAAAAGTGCTTGTCACCTGAGGCCAAATTCTTATGATGGCCTTAGAGCAATAGAGGCGTCGAAGGCCCAGAAATGAGGTCAAGTGCCCTCAGAATGAATGCTTTTTTTTTTTTAAAGAGAGCAAGTTATTTATTTCACTCTCATTAACTTGAGCCTAAATAAGGAAAAACCTCATTTATGTGGCATTCTGTCAACCAGCAATCTCTGTTAATTGGCACTGCTGTGTGTATCTCTTCTGCAGTACAATGATAACTGAAGGCTCATAATCATGACCTGGAGGTACTGCAAAATCTGGAAAGTGAAGTCACTCAGCTGTGTCCGACTCTGCAACCCTACGGACTGTAGCCTACCAGGCTTCTCCATCCATGGGATTTTCCAGGCAAGAGTACTGGAGTGGGTTGCCTTTTCCTTCTCCAGGGGATCTTCCCCACACAGGGATCGAACCCAGGTCTCCTGCATTGCAGTCAGATGCTTTTCCCTCTGAGCCACCAAGTATCACCCAAATCAGCAAAAGACTCAGTTATATCCAATCAAGTTTTGGCATTAAGTGACTGAAAATGGGGAATCTTTGTATGGTACAGAAACTGAAAAAAATCTGCTTCAGACCCTTGGTATGTATCTTAGCTTGGGCTGCTATGCCAAAAATACCACAGACCAGGTGGCTTAAACAACAGACATTTATTTCCCACAGTTCTGAATGCTGGAAGTCCAATATCAGGGTGCCAGCATGGTCAGGTTCTGGCGAGGGCCCTCTTCAGGGCTGCAGACAGCCACCTTCTTGTGTCCTCACAGGAGGAGAGCAGAAAGGAGGCAAGTCTTTTAAGGGCACTAATAGCATTCAAGAGGCTCCACCCTCGTGACATCATCATGACTTCCAAAAGGCTTCACCTCCAAATTCTATCACATTGGAGGGAAGGGCTTCAACATACAAATTGTTGGAAGGTATAAACATTCTGTTCATAACAACACACTACGGCTTGGGAACATAATGTAAAATATGAAGGCTACTAGAAAGTGAGCTGGTTTTAAAAAGTGTAATAAATCTATCTGCAAAGCTGACTTAGTTTCTTTTATTATTTTGAAAGAACATTAGACCTTATAGAAAAGTTGCAAACATAGTACAGAGAATTCACGTACATACTCTGCCCATAATGTTAACAACGTACATAACTGCAATACAATTATCAAAAGAACAGGAAGTCACAATTATTAAAACACCATTAAATTTCACCAGGTTTTCCCCTAATGTCTGTTTTTCCATTACAGGATCCCATTCAGGATTCTGAATTTTATTTAGTTGTGTCTCCTTGGTCTCCTCCAATCTGTGACAATTCTACATCTTTCCTTGTCTTTCATGAGCTTGACTCTGTTGATGAATACTGGTCAGTTATTTTGCAAAAAGTCTCTCAATTTTGGTTTATCAGGCATTTTATCATGATTATATGGGGGTTATGAATTTCAGCAAGAATACCACGGCAGTGACATTGAAGTTATCTTACCTTTTCTCAGTACATCACCACAGGGAGTTGTCATGTCAATATACCTTATTACTGGTGATGTGAACCTGCATCATTTTGTTAAGGAGATGTCTGCTAGTTTGCTAAAATTACTATTCATTTCCTTTGCAACTGATCAAAATTTGGAGGAGATACTTTGAGATTACACTAACATCTTGCTTCTCCTCAAACATTCATTCAAAGATTCTAGTATCTGTTGGTGGATAATGCCTACCACAATTATACCATGGTTCTTCTCAAATCATGACTTTGTATTTCATTCATCATTCATTCACTCAATTCACAGTACTATGGACTAATGGATACTAATTTTGTTCTTTGAGTTATACCCCACTACTATCATTATTTATTTTATTGTTTACATTGTCCAGGATTTTATCATTTTGCACTTTTACATGTTGGCTCCTATGACCTTTTGACATGCCTTGATCATTTTTTAGACTCACATACTTCTAGCACAATAAGATCATCCAGACTTACTTTATACTTTTCTTGTCACAGCTGAAATCAATCACTTTACAAAGTGTTACTGGTTCGACTTATTAAATATAGCATTTTGAAACTAAGATCTGAGTGCTAGGTATGCTCATTGCTATGAGCATGTTATTTACTTTTAGGCTCCCAACAGCAGCTCAAGCTAGAGAATACAATATGTTGGAAGAAAAGTTATGACCAACCTAGATAGCACATTGAAAAGCAGAGACATTACTTTGCCAACAAAGGTCCGTCTAGTCAAGGCTATGGTTTTTCCTGTGGTCATGTATGGATGTGAGAGTTGGACTGTGAAGAAAGCTGAGCACCGAAGAATTGATGCTTTTGAACTGTGGTGTTGGAGAAGACTCGAGAGTCCCTTGGACTGCAAGGAGATCCAACCAGTCCATTCTGAAGGAGATCAGCCCTGGGATTTCTTTGGAGGGAATGATGCTAAAGCTGAAACTCTAGTACTTTGGCCACGTCATGCAAAGAGTTGACTCATTGGAAAAGACTCTGATGCTGGGAGGCATTGGGGGCAGGAGGAGAAGGGGACGACAGAGGATGAGATGGCTGGATGGCATCACGGACTCGATGGACATGAGTCTGAGTGAACTCTGGGAGTTGGCTGGCGTGCTGGGACAGGGAGGCCTGGCGTGCTGCAGTTCATGGGGTCGCAAAGAGTCAGACACGACTGAGCGACTGAACTGAACTGAACTGATGCACATTATCTATCTATCAGCTATTCATCTCTCTTCTATTTATCTATCTAAAATACATGAGTTCATATGGATACTTCCAATATCAAGCTTCATTCTAGCTTTCTCTCTTTGCTTGTTTGTAACTCCCTTTTCCAACAGTGAGAAAACTATACTTGTTATCTATAATATACTCACATGTTTGATCAACCCTAATATACATATAGTTTCAGAACTATGAAAATACATGGGCCTGGTGCTCTTTTGTGAGGTAATTCATTAATAATGTTCTCTATTTCTTTTATGGATATTGATCTGTTTAAACTTTCTAAATGATCTAACTTTTGGCAATCCATATTTGTCTAGGAAATTATCAATTTTATCTAAGCTTAAGTTTGCACAGATGTCAGAATAGTCTCTTGTGATTTGTTAAATTATTTTTTCAAGTGGATATCTCTTTCTTTTCATATTTCACTTGGTAGTTTTGCTTCTCCTTTGATAAGTTCACTAGTGGTTTCTCTATTTGCATAATTTTTTAAGATATGGATTTTGATTTATGGATTAGATCTTTTTTTCTGTTCTTTATCTCATTATGTTCCATTTTAATCTTTGTTATTTCCTTCTTTGTGCTTTCTTTTGATGTACTTTGTTGTTCTTTCCCTAGTTTTTGATCTGGGTATTTTCCCAGTTATTTCCAGTCTTTCATTTTTATTAGTAAAAGTGTTCACTGCAATTAATTTCCCTCTGATCATTGTTTCAAATGCATCCCATAGATTTTTATGTGTAGTTTTTTTAGCTTCCATTTTTTTCAATCTATAATCTTTATTTGTATTTCCTCTTCCATGCAAGAGCTATTTAACTGGAAGTTTTAAAATTTTTGGATAAAAGTGGAATTCTAGTTTTTATTAGTGGTCTCTAGTTTTATTACACTGTAGTTGGAGAGTGTTATGTGTACCATTTCTACTTTATGAAAATGATGGGTGTTTGCTTTGTGACATAATACATAATAAATTTTTTTGTGAATGTGTCATTACATAAAAGTGAAATTTTACACTTATCAATGGAGGAAATTCCCCTTTAAAGAAATAATCACACAGCACACACACACACACACAAAAACTGTAAGCCACCATTGAGAAAGAATGCTATATACTCAAAAATTATTATAAAAAAGGCATCTGAAGATATGAAACACCACCATGAATCAGAAATTCAGAAACTAAACTTCTAAATGCACAAAAAAACCAGAAAAGAATGAAAAGTGAGTTGATGAAATACGGGAAAGATATGGAAGAAATCAAAGTACCAGAGGGATGGTATGGGGAGGGAGGAGGGAGGGGGGTTCAGGATGGGGAACGTGTATACCTGTGGTGGATTCATGCTGATGTATGGCAAAACCAATACAATATTGTAAAGTAATTAACCTCCAATTAAAATAAATAAATTTATATTTAAAAAAAGAAATCAAAGTATTAAATAAAGATGCAGAGGGGAGAATATATTCAAATAACAATTTAACAAGAGATATTGAAGAAAGGTAGGAAACAACCAAGAAAATTTAAATGACACAGGGGGAAAAAAAGTAAAAGTGTTAAAGAAAAAGTAGTGTAAATGGAAGGAAGGCAAAGAAAAAATAATATTCATATGACTGGAGTTCCTGGAAAAGAAAAAAATAATGCTAGAACACATAACCTTCAAAATTATAATGCAAGAAAATGTTCCTAACATAGATAACGACCTAAATCAATTTCACTGAATGAGCTCACGACATATTTGGGAAAATTACTCAGAATGATCAGCGTAAAGATATATGGTAGTAAAGTTACTAGATCTGAAAAATAAAGACAAAGTTTCAAGGCCTCTAGACAAAAACCATCAAATAACTTACAAAAGCAAGAGAATGAGACTGGTATCAGAGTTTACAAAACCAAGGGAACAGTGGAGCAGCATTAAAAAAAAAAATTAATGAAATAAAGTCACTAGATTTTTTTTCTTCTCATTTTCTTTTTTATTAAAGGATAATTACTTTACAGAATTTTTTTGTTTTCTGTCAAACCTCAATAGGAATCAGCCATAGGTATATATATCTCCCCTCCCAAGTCTGTTATATCAAGGCTACAGACAGAAAAATGTCTCATCATACAGGAAGTTAGGGAATTCTGTTGTCGTCAGCTGTTTTTGAACTTTTTTTCAGTCTCCCGTTGATCAATGCAAAGCTGTGTATCAGAGCAGGGATGGGGCAGAAGCCTGAGATCATGCGCTATGATTTGGCAACTTTTACCTTTTTACTTAACAGCCTTTTCACATTTTTGGCATTACCTTTCTCCCAGTGATGCTGAGTGTCTGGTTTAGTGTAGAACTTACTTTCCTTCTGTTGTGATTTCTCATGGTTTGTGGGAAAATATTTCAAGATAGCCAGCTATGCTGCTGACATTTGCCCTTGGATCCATGCAATTTCTGACTTGACTTTTAAATATGTCACATGAGAAATTTTACATTGAGGGTGTCCTCGTAAGTTATTTAATAAAATTCATACAAAGTTTCAAAGCTGTCTGTCTCCTAATACTTGGTTGTTAAGTATCTTCTGAGCATGTATTAATGATGAACTGTGCTCATTTTATTGGCATTAGTTCCTACAGATTACATTTTAAAAATCCGTGGACTAGCTGCTATTATCCACCTTTTATAGATGAGGAAAGTGAGGCACAGAGAAGCCAATTAACTTGCCCAAGGATCCAAAACAAGGCCATTCGATTCCAGAATTGGAGCTCCTAGCTGTGACTCAACACTGCCCACTTTTCTCATCCTCAGCTTACTACATGGCCTCAACAGCCACACACAAGTCACCCTTAATTCCTCATGTTCCCTCAACTCCCTGAGCAAGTTTCATATCTCTCTCCCAAATGGACTCCCTTTTCCTCCATCTGTAATTCCATGACTGGTCCAAGCCAGAATCAACTCTCATCTGAACAACTGCCTGCTTCCACTATCACCTCCTCCAGTTCATTCTCCACACTGAAGCCGGAGCAAATTTTTATTAATAAAACAGAAATCAGGTCTTGTCACTGCCTGACTTAAATTCTCCAATGGTTTCCTATGGTGCTCAGAATAAAATCCATGTCCCTGCCTACTTCCCTCCTCGATGCATCTCATACCACACGCCAACTCCAACTCAACTCTCTTCCTGTCAATACTGGCCTCCTTTCTCTTTGTCAACAATGTTAAGCTCACTCACACTTTAGAACCTTTGTCTTTGCTGTACAACTGGTGGCATACTCTTCTGCTGGCTCTTCCTTCAGATTTCTGCTCAAATATACACTCCTCTGAAAGACCATTCCTGAGCACTCTATCGAAGGTAGTGCCTCCACTCCTCCATCTCACCCAATCCCTCCCTAGCACATTAGCCAATGCTTCTTCATCCATGGCAGTTATCACCTTTTGCTGTTTCTTGCCATTTACTGTATCCTCAAGAGAACAGAAAGCCTTTTTAAATGAACAATGCAAAGAAATAGAGGAAAACAATAGAATGGGCACAACTAGAGATCTCTTCAATAAAGTTAAAGTACCAAGGGAATATTTCATGCAAAGATAGGCACAATAAAGGACAGAAATGGTAGGGACCTAACAGAACCAGAAGATATTAAGAAGAGCTGGCAAGAATACATAGAAGAACTATAAAAAAGATCTTCATGACCCAGATAACCACAATGGTGTGATCACTCACTTAGAGCCAGACATCCTGGAGTGTGAAGTCAAGCGGGCCTTAGAGAGTATCACTATGAACAAAGCTAGTGGCGATGATGGAATTCCAGTGGAGTTAGTTCAAATCCTAAAAGACGATGCTATGAAAGTGTTGCACTCAATATGCCAGCAAGTTTGGAAAACTCAGCAGTGGCCACAGGACTGGAAAAGGCCACTATTCACTCCAGTCCCAAAGAAGGGCAATGCCAAAGAACATTCAAACTACCACACAACTGCATGCATTTTACATGCTAGAAAAGTAATGCTCAAAATCCTTCAAGGGATGCTTCAACTGTATATGAACAAAGAATTTCCAGATGTTCAAGCTGGATTTAGAAGAGGGAGAAGAACCAGAGATCAAATTGCCAACATTTGTTGACTCATAGACAAAAGCAAGAGAATTCCAGAAAAACATTTACTTCTGCTTCATTGACTACCCTAAAGCCTTTGACTGTGTGGATCACAACAAACTGTGGAAAATTCTTAAAGAGATGGGAATATCAGACCACCTTACCTGCCTCCTGTGAAACCTGTGTGCAGCTCAAGATGCAACAGTTAGAACTGGACATGAAACAGCAGACTGGTTCAAAACTGGGAAAGGAGTATATCAAGGCTGTATATTGTAACCCTGTTTATTTAACTTATATGCAGAGTGCCGTGCTTTGTTGCTCAGTCGTGTCTGACTCTTTGGCACCCCATGGACTGAAGCCTGCCAGACTCTTCTGTCCATGGGGATTCTCCAGGCAAGAATACTGGTGGCTTGCCATTTCCTTCTCCAGGGGATCTTCCCAACCCAGGGATCAAACCCACATTGCCTGCTCCACATTGCAGGCAGATTCTTTACCATCTGAGCCACCAGAGAAGCCATCATAGGAAATGCCAGGCTGGATGAAGCACAAGCTGGAATCAAGATTGCAGGGAGAAATACCAATAACCTCAGATATGCAGATGACACCACTCTTATAGCAGAAACTGAAGAAGAACTAAAGAGCCTCTTGTTGAAGGTAAAGAGAAGAGTGAAAAAGCTGGCTTAAAACTCTACATTCAAAAAATGAAGATCATGGCATCTGATCCCATCACTTCATGGCAAATAGATGGGAAACAATGGAAACAGTGACAGACTTTATTTTCTTGGGCTCCAAAATCACTGTGGATAGTGACTGCAGCCATGAAGTTAGAAGATGGTGATGGTGAAGGACAAGAGAAGCCTGAGGTGCTGCAGGCCATGGTGTCACAAAGAGTTGGACACGACTGAGTGACTGAAGAACAAGTACCTAGAACATGGAGCAGACAGTAGCCACTCAATATAAATTTATTGAATGAAGAATGAATAATCAATATATTGGCCATATTTTGTATATGAATAATGGAGAAATCAGTTTAGTTCAGTCTCTCAGTCATGTCTGACTCTTTGCTACCCCATGGACTGCAGGACGCCAGGACTCCTTGTCCGTCACCAAGTCCCAGAGTTTACTCAAACTCATGTCCATCGAGTCAGTAATGCCATCAAACCATCTCATCCTCTGCCATCCCCTTCTCCTCCTGCCTTCAATCTTTTCCAGCATCAGGGTCTTTTCAATGGAGAAATAGGGCCTAACAAAACATCTTAGTGCTGCCTGCCGAAAGAAGCAAGCTGTTAGCCTGCTTGGTTAGAACTGGTTGTTAGCATACTGAGATATGGAAATTTCTGAGTCATTTGGATGGTTTATGGAACTTTGCTAAAATCTTCTAAAATAAACTATACTTAGAAATTCATAATATATGGATTTCAAGTGTCAAAGCCATTGCTTGAAGAAGTTCTAACACTAGTTGGAAGGGGGAAAAGATTCTTATAATACATGCACATGTCATTTACACTGAGTGCCAAGTGAGGGCCACAGAAGTTAAATGCTAAAGGAATTTAAAGGAGCTGGGCAATCCTAAAGGCAGACAAATGGAAAACTTACGGGATGGTAGAGGGTTAGAAAGTTTTTGTATTAGATTTGTGTTTCTTAAATGTGCATTTGGGGTAAACCCACTGAAGAGTTACATATATGCCAGATTCTTCTAAAGTGTGAAAACTCTCCTCTGACCCTGTTAGGAAAGTTCAGAAAGGCTTTGCCCTTCCTGGGGTACAATTTAAAAACATGAAGCAGATAGCTTGCTAAATAGTACCCCTAGTGGTTACAAAGAGTTCCTTCAGCTTCTTTAGGATGCTTCATTCCGCAAGCCAGGAGTAACATCACAATTCTGATAACATGATTCGTCACTGGTAATATGTGCTAGATCTGTAATTATAATTAGTACTTAAGTAGCAAGATCTTCCCACAGAGCAAAACAATGACCAAAAAAAGAATTGGATATTTTTTTTGAATATCCAAATATTTGAATTCAGAGACTGAATATTTCCAAAGATTTCTTTTTTAATTCTTTAGGAGAGGTTCACCCTAGTAACTAATTCCTGGGGGTCAGCTGGGAGTTTGGGGGTGGCGGACATGCGGAGAGGGAAGGAGGTGAATTCCCAAGAATGGTCATTGAGTAGCATGTAGAAGTCTGTTCCCCCACATCAGGAGAAAAGGTGAATTGTCAGCAAACATTTCCTACACCTGATATCTTTTGTATGGCGAGCTGCACATTTAATAACGAAGCAGCTGCCACTACTGAACGATTAATCAATACTGGTAAGCTGACATCTTAAGAACTGCTGAACTGAAGCTTTTCTTTCCCTCCCGCATTTACAAATAAAGTGCTCACTATTTGACTAAAGCCTGTAGACTTGACCGGAAAATATCAGAGTCCTATTTAAATGACATTTGCAGAGAATGAGATTTTCTTCTGGCCACTGCTCCTTATCGCTAATAATAACATCAGATTAGTGGATTTAGGCCAGTGGAAGAGCAGTGCCTTTTCTGATCCCTTCTTAAAGCAGCCCTTTCCATCTGTCTCATCAGGCCATCCTCCCCTATTTGTTTGGGCCAATGAGCAATTGCTAAATAGTACTTCATTGATACCAGGCAGGCTATCTACCTAAAGACCTATTGTGTTGCTAGATTCTGCACAAGACTTTCTCAGCTCTGCTTAGTTAGCCTAGAAAGATTGAAACCCTTGCAATGATTACAGGTGCAAATATTCCTCTAGGCCATTGGTCCCAAGCTTTTTGGCACCAGGGTTTCATGGAAGACAATTTTTCCACAGACTGGGGTAGGGATGGTTTGGGGATAATTCAAACACATTACATTTATTGTGCACTTTATTTCTATGATTATTACATCAGCTCCAACTCAGATCATCAGGCACTAGATCCCAGAGGTTGGGGACTCCTGCTGTAGACAATCTCCACCAAAAGTTGATGAGTAGCAGGACTTAAAGCCAAAAACTTTACTTTCAACTGACAAAGCTTTTCATTTGTCTAAGTTTCACCTGGCCGCATTTCAACTCATCAGATACAATGATGTTTTTTTTACATTTAGAGAAGGCTAAATTTGTGATGGTTGATTGCTTCAGGGAAGAAAAATCCTTGACCAAATGCACACTTGCAAACTTAGATGATTATAGGGAAAATTGCCTTTATTATTATTTTTACATGAATTGTGCCACTTTGAAGACCACACACAATTTACAAGTGAAAATGCCAGGTCTCCCGAGAACAATTCAAAGTATTTCTAAAACTCGATCATAAATAACTACATTTAATTTCCTTTTTCAGCGTTTGGCACTTTAAAAGCCCTTTAACAATTCGCACCTATGCTACTTAAGTTAATGACTGGCATTTCTTTTTTGTAATACATATGTAAGCCTGAGAACCTCTGTGAGCCTGATATAAGCCTGGAGACCAAGAGACCAGGAGACTCAGTATGAAGCCAATGTTTCAAGAGCATACTATTCACCCATCTTCTTGTGCCTATTTTGTTTTTCAATAACGTCTAGTTCATTCTTCACTCTGACCAAAGAGTATTTCTTTGTGGTACAGAACCCCGTGCCAAGCCACTTAGAGCCAAATGCTTTGACTTCATCAGGCCATACGGCCTGAACTAAATGTTTAGAGGTTAAAGGAGACTGCTTTTCAGAAACAGCACTAACCAACACTTAAAAGGAAAACCCTGGATCTGATGTCCAACTGCTTTACCTACATATTTTTCAAAGCATTACACTGTTAACAAAGTTACACTAAAAGTACAACATAAGCAATCAAAGGTTACTTTTATGGAAGGCATGCACTCAACTGTCAAATTTCTGCACATCGCATGTCATAAAAATCAGTAATGCATCCTGCATGTGACAATGTATCTTCATTTCACAGGGTCACAATAAGTACTTGGCCAAATTTTACTCAGGATGTCCATAGACACTGAACAATGCAGCATCTGCATTTGCAAACAAGCCTGGGCCAATTTGGAAGAACATCTTCGAGAAATAAGGGCTTCCCAGGTAGCTCAGGGGTAAAGAATCCGACTGCCAACGCAGGAGACACAGGAAACTTGGGTTTGATCCCTGGGTCAGGAAGATCCCCTGGAGGAGGAAATGGCTCCTCACTCCAGCATCCTTGCCTGGGAAATCCCTTGGACAGAGGAGCCTGGAGGGTTACAGTCCATGCAGTCACCAAGAGTCACACATGACTGAGCGACTGAGCACAACAAGAAAATGAAAACATACACACACTTTTGAGAAAGCCCTAATGATTTTCAGAGGATGGATGTGAAATGAAATAAATCTGATCATTTAGGTACAACTCAGATAAATACAGTGGTTTTTTAATAATACTAAGGGAAGTGTAGTTGGTCAAAATGAAGTTTACAAGGTTTATAAAAAGTTTACGAGGTTTCTCTCTTTATTGTCAACAAGAATGAAATTCTCCTGGACAGTAAATGTGAACACTGCACTGCCAGGTACCCTGTTAGGTGTTCAGTTCAGTTCAGTCGCTCAGTCATGTCAGACTCCTTGTGACCCCATGAATCGCAGCATGCCAGGCCTCCCTGTCCATCACCAACTCCCGGAGTTCACCCAGACTCACGTCCATCGAGTCAGTGATGCCATCCAGCCATCTCATCCTCTGTCGTCCCCTTCTCCTCCTGCCCTCAATGCCTCCCAGCATCAGAGTCTTTTCCAATGAGTCAACTCTTCGCATGAGGTAGCCAAAGTACTGGAGTTTCAGCTTTAGCATCATTTCTTCCAAAGAAATCCCAGGACTGATCTCCTTCAGAATGGACTGGTTGGATCTCCTTGCAGTCCAAGGGACTCTCAAGAGTCTTCTCCAACACCACAGTTCAAAAGCATCAATCGGCACTCAGCTTTCTTCACAGTCCAACTCTCACATCCATACATGACCACAGGAAAAACCATAGCCTTGACTAGACGGACCTTAGTCGGCAAAGTAATGTCTCTGGTTTTGAATATGCTGTCTAGGTTGGTCATAACTTTCCTTCCAAGGAGTAAGGGTCTTTTAATTCCATGGCTGCAGTCACCATCTGCAGTGATTTTGGAGCCCAAAAAAATAAAGTCTGGCACTGTTTCCACTGTTTCCCCATCTATTTCCCATGAAGTGATGGGACCAGATGCCATGATCTTAGTTTTCTGAATGTTGAGCTTTAGGCCAACTTTTTCACTCTCCTCTTTCACTTTCATCAAGAGGCTTTTTAGTTCCTCTTCACTTTCTGCCATAAGGGTGGTGTCATCTGCAAATCTGAGGTTATTGATATTTCTCCTGGCAATCTTGATTCCAGCTTGTGTTTCTTCCATTCCAGCATTTCTCATGATGTACTCTGCATATAAGTTAAATAAGCAGGGTGACAATATACAGCCTTGACGTACTCCTTTTCCTATTTGGAACCAGTCTGTCGTTCCATGTCCAGTTCTAACTATTGCTTCCTGACCTGCATACAGATTTCTCAAGAGGCAGGTCAGGTTGTCTGGCATTCCCATCTCTTTCAGAATTTTCCACAGTTTATTGTGATCCACACACTCAAAGGCATTGTTATAGTCAATAAAGCAGAAATAGATGTTTTTCTGGAACTCTCTTGCTTTTTCCATGATCCAGCAGATGTTGGCAATTTGATCTCTGGTTCCTCTGCCTTTTCTAAAACCAGCTTGAACATCAGGAAGTTCACAGTTCATGTACTGCTGAAGCCTGGCTTGGAGAATTTTGAGCATGACTTTACTAGAGTGTGAGATGAGTGCAATTGTGTGGTAGTTTGAGCATTCTTTGGCATTGCCTTTCTTTGGGATTGGAATGAAAATTGACCTTTTCCAGTCCTGTGGCCACGGCTGAGTTTTCCAAATTTGCTTGGCATATTGAGTGCAGCACTTTCACAGCATCATCTTTCAGGATTTGAAATAGCTCAACTGGAATTCCATCACCTCCACTAGTTTTGTTCATAGTGATGCTTTCTAAGGCCCACTTGACTTCACATTCCAGGATGTCTCGCTCTAGGTGAGTGATCACACCATCGTGATTATCTGGGTCATGAAGATCTTTTTTGTACAGTTCTTCTGTATATTCTTGTCACCTCTTCTTAATATCCTCTGCTTCTTTTAGGTCCATACCGTTTCTGTCCTTTATCGAGTCCATCTTTGCATGAAATGTTCCCTTGGTATCTCTAATTTTCTTGAAGAGATCTCTAGTCTTTCCCATTCTGTTCTTTTCCTCTATTTCTTTGCATTGATCGCTGAAGAAAGCGTTAGGTGTTAGTCCCTTCTTTTTGTTGTTTATAAGCCACTGGTGAGAGCAGTGGGAGGTTTGTTTATTTTGCTTTTCTTTTGTGTGACCCCTGCTCTAAGCCTATGATGGTCCCTAAAGGAAGAAATAATTAGGCCTAGCTGTTGGGATGCACTCAGGCCAGGGCAGAGAAACTCTTGCATAAACAGTGCCTACCAGTTGGCACTGACACAGGAAGGATATTGGTCATTTTACTGTGTTTTGGTTTGTGTGGGTTTGATTTTTTTTTTTTCCTTTGGAAGAAAGGGAGAGGAACTATGTCCTAGAAAGTGCCAGAATCTTCTCTCCTGCTTAAAGGGCCATGCTCTCCTGTTGTCACATCCAGGGCTGGCTAGAGTGCAGCAAAAGTCTCAGAGGTGGAAGCAACCCAAGAGATCATAGCTGAAACCGAGCAGATGGATTTTTTTCTCTTTCTTCGACTTTATAAGTTACCATCCTATTCTTCTATGATTTCATTCCAAAAAAGGTTGAGGACCTTCAATGCAAGAACTTTCCCATTGGATAAAACATGATTAGATGTCTGAATATCTGAAGTTGACATTTCACACACCCAAACCACCAAATGCAGACATTCCCCAAAGTGGAAATGATAAATTGAAAGTTGCCCTGAACTCTCACAGGTGGTGTGAGAACAGCATGATGGACTGTTTCAATCTTCTGAATCATGCATGGGTGTTGTCCCTATTAATAGATGAAACTCCTATACAGGAGACTTCCCTGTGGCTCATCTGGTAAAGAATCTGCCTGCAGTGTAGGAGACCTGGGTTCGATCCCTGGTTTGGGAAGATCCCCTAGGGAAGGGAAAGGCTACCCACTCCAGTATTCTGCCCTGGAGAATTCCATGGACTGTACAGTCTGTGGGGTCAAAAAGAGTCAGACAGGGCTGAGCGACTTTCACTTTCACTATGCAGTAGTGAACCATTTCCTATGATCAAACTCATTTTCCCTCAATTTATTTCTGCATAAAACGGAAAGAGTTTCCGATTAGCAGGGTGTGAGGTGATCCAGAGTAATCAGAGGCCCATGGCAGCAGAGGTACTCAACTGCACCTTTCGCTTTGTGACTCCTCAGGGGGATGATTATCTCCTGATAATCATACACCCCCACCCCATTGTGCCTTATTGCTTAATTAGCCACTGCCTGAAATGCAGTTCTGTTTGCATCAACTTTATGTCTGCTCTAATTGCCCTGAGTTGCAGTTCCAAGCTGAAAAAAGTGGCTCAAATAACTACATATATTTCGTTTGATTAATCATGAAAAAAAATCATTCAGGGATTAAAGTGAAACCATTTTACTCCTGCTGATCATGTTCAGCAATCTGAAATTATTTTATGATCCCGATCAATGTAATTAATGAGAATGGCTGTTAATTAGTTACACTAGCAGGTGGGCCATGAAAAATGTATTCGCTTAATAACACCATAGAACAACACGCGATTAAGGGTTCCTGGGTGGATTTTACCTGGTGCACAGGCAGAAAGTCCCTGGCCAGCTCCTTGGCACTGCCTTCTTCACTCACCTCTGCTTCCCCATCCACTTTTAGCGCCTTTCTTTGACGACACACCAAAACAGCAGGGCTGGAGATTTTTCAATGCTATTAAGCAGTTTGCAGCTTAAAAGTTTCTTCTCTATGTGGCAAGGCTCTGGAGCAGAGGTTCCTGGTAAACTCAACCAAACCGACTGGAGTTTCAGCCTAGGAAATATGGCAGTTCTTTCATCCTTAGCAGCCTTATGCCATGTTGCTAACCCTTTCTCTAGAGGCCAGCTGTAGTAACCCTTTGGTTGCTGCCTGGGGACAGGCAGGAAGTGTTGACACCACATTGTCACTGAGTCATTCATTACTGACCCTGAGTGTACTGGGAAGTGTTCACTGTCACAAGATATATCACAATCCCCAAGGAGCTAGACAATATACATGGTTATCACCATCACCATGTCGGTTTTCACTATGCAGAAATACATAAGGAAGTAAAAACAGGAACAAATATTTTAATATCCTCCCAGTTAAAACTACTGAGTTGTGCCAATGATGTGAATGTCTACAAATATCTGTCAATATAATTTGCCTGTACACTGAGTTCCTCAGTTCAGTTCAGTCACTCAGTTGTGTCTGACTCTGTGACCCCATGGACTGCAGCACCCTAGGCCTCCCTGTCTATCGTCAACTCCTGGAGTTTACTCAAATTCATGTCCATTGAGTCGGTGATGCCATCCAATCATTTCACCCTCTGTCGTCCCCTTCTCCTCCCACCTTCAATCTCTCCCAGCATCAGGGTCTTTTCAAATGAGTCAACTCTTCATATGAGGTGGCCAAAGTACTGGAGTTTCAGCTTCAACATCAGTCCTTCCAATGAACAACCAGGACTGACCTCCCTTAGGATGGACTGGTTGGATCTCCTTGCAGTCCAAGGGACTCTCAAGAGTCTTCTCCAACAGCATAATTCAAAAGCATCAATTCTTCAATGCTCAGCTTTCTTTATAGTCCAACTCTCACATCCATACATGACTAATGGAAAAACTTTGACTAGACAGACATTTGTTGACAAAGTAATGTCTCTGCTTTTTAATGTGCTATCTAGGTTGGTCATAACTTTCCTTCCAAGGAGTAAGCGTCTTTTAATTTCATGGCTGCAATCACCATCTGCAGTGATTTTGGAGCCCCCAAATATAAAGTCTGACACTGTTTCCACTGTTTCTCCATCTATTTGCCATGAAGTGATGGGACCAGATGCCATGATCTTAGTTTTCTGAATGCTATGTTTCAGGCCAACTTTTTCACTCTCCTCTTTCACTTTCATCAAGAAGCTCTTAAGTTTTTCTTTGCTTTCTGACATAAGGGTGGTGTCATCTGCATATCTGAGGTTATTGATATTTCTCCTGGCAATCTTGATTCCAGCTTGTGCTTCATCCAGCCCAGCATTTCTCACTAAGAACACTGAGTTATTAGATTTCATTAAACCCTGCTAATTGGAGGTTGGGGTGTGCCCCACTGTTCAAGGCGTCACTAGGTGGGCTAATTGAGAGAGCTGAAATGCCTGGAATCCTTGACAGAGGAGGTGGAGACATCACAGATCCACTCCATGATCTTTTCAGAGGCAACCTCTGAAGTGCCCACTATATTCAGGTTGGTTCCATTGGATTTGCGAACAATTAAAGGAGAGACCTGGTCAGAAGAAGGGCTCTTTGTGCAGTTTTCCTGAACCTTGGGCTACACAGTCAAACTTAGTGGCCCTAAAGTGGTGGGGTGGGCTCCCTTTGGTGCACTGGCAACCGTTTCCTTGGTTTCTTCTTCAGAATTAACATTTAAGGAAGGCTTTGCTCCTCTGCTGGTGGACTTTTCATCTTTTTTTCACTCTCTGCTTCTGTTCCCTTTCTCCCTTCTTTCTTACTTATTGGTCATAACCTGCTTGGTAGAAGTTTCTGTTGTTACTTGGTTCATTTTCCATCTTAGGGTATTTTCTACTTTCTTATTTTCCAAAGGAAGCAGCAGATGCTTGGGATTTTATCCAATGTCTGTACGCACATGGAGATAAAGCATCAAGTCCTTCCAAAAAGATTTGTGAAGATGAACTGCTGTCTCCCGCTTTGCACATCACCCTGGTCTTCCTCCCCCTTCTCAAGAGGCAACTAGTGCAACTTTTTGTCAGGTCATTTTGGGAGCACTTGCCCCCCTTTCTCTGAATAACACAACTCTATTGCTCTTTCTCGATTTTCCAGTTTCAGGTATTTTCTACTGACTTCCCTGTGCAGAAGATGAGTACTTAGCCTTCTTCCTTTCCCCTTCTCCCATCACACACTGAAGTTCCTTCCACCCCTCTATCTTTCCAACATATTCCTAGCAAAAGTTCAGTTACCTGAACATTTATTTTTACATTCTTAATATGCTATTCTCCACTAAACCATATACAATGCCATGATTTTCCTTTCCTGAGCAACTCTCTGGAGTTCATCATCTTTGGCTTGTTTTGGTGTTTGGCTTAGTTTTCTGTGCACTTATCAGTGATGAAACCCCCAACTCCTGACCAGTTGAATCTTCTTGATAAATTTCATCCACAGCTTTCAGACCTGCTCCAATCTAGTCTGATCCCCTCCTCATCCGGGCTTCTCTCTGCCATCAATTCAGTCAGTCAGTCAGTTCAGTCGCTGAGTCATGTCCAACTCTTTGCGACCCCATGAATCACAGCACGCTAGTCCTTCCTGTCCATCACCAACTCCCAGAGTTCACTCAAACTCACATTCATCGAGTCAGTGATGCCATCCAGCCATCTCATCCTCTGTCGTCCCCTTCTCCTCCTGCCCCCAATCCCTCCCAGCAACAGAGTCTTTCCCAGTGAGTCTGTTCTTCACATGAGGTGGCCAAAGTATTGGAGTTTCAGCCTCAGCATCAGTCATTCCAATGAACACCCAGGACTGATCTCCTTTAGGATGGACTGGTTGGATCTCTTTGCAGTCCAAGGGACTCTCAAGAGTCTTCTCCAACACCACAGTTCAAAAGCATCAATTCTTCGGCACTCAGCTTTCTTCACAGTCCAACTCTCACATCCATACATGACCACAGGAAAAACCATAGCCTTGACTAGACAGACCTTTGTTGGCAAAGTAATGTCTTTTGAATATGCTGTCTAGGTTGGTCATAACTTTCCTTCCAAGGAGTAAGCGTCTTTTAATTTCATGGTTGCAGTCATAATCTGCAGTGATTTTGGAGCCAAAAAAAATAAAGTCTGACACTGTTTACACTGTTTCCCCATCTATTTCCCATGAAGTGATGGGACCGGATGCCATGATCTTAGTTTTCTGAATGTTGAGCTTTAAGCCAACTTTTTCACTCTCCTCTTTCACTTTCATCAAGAGGCTTTTTAGTTCCTCTTCACTTTCTGCCATAAGGGTGGTGTCACCTGCATATCTGAGGTTATTGATATTTCTCTGGGCAATCTTGATTTCAGCTTGTGCTTCATCCAGCCCAGCGTTTCTCATGATGTACTCTGCATATAAGTTAAATAAGCAGGGTGACAATATACAGCCTTGAAGTACCCCTTTTTCTATTTGGAACCAGTCTGTTGTTCCATGTCCAGTTCTAACTGTTGCTTCCTGACCTGCATACAGGTTTCTCAAGAGGCAGGTCAGGTGGTCTGGTATTCCCATCTCTTTCAGAATTTTCCACAGTTTATTGTGATCCACACACTCAAAGGCATTGTTATAGTCAATAAAGCAGAAATAGATATTTTTCTGGAACTCTCTTGCTTTTTCCATGATCCAGCAGATGTTGGCAATTTGATCTCTGGTTCCTCTGCCTTTTCGAAAACCAGCTTGAACATCAGGAAGTTCACGGTTCATGTACTGCTGAAGCCTGGCTTGGAGAATTTTGAGCATTACTTCGCTAACGTGTGAGATGAGTATAATTGTGTGATAGTTTGAGCATTCTTTGGCATTGCCTTTCTTTGGGATTGGAATGAAAATTGACCTTTTCCAGTCCTGTGGCCACTGCTGAGTTTTCCAGATTTGCTGGCATATTGAGTGCAGCACTTTCACAGCATCATCTTTCAGGATTTGAAATAGCTCAACTGGAATTCCATCACCTCCACTAGTTTTGTTCATAGTGATGCTTTCTAAGGCCCACTTGACTTCACATTCCAGGATGTCTGGCTCTAGGTGAGTGATCACAGCATCGTGGTTATCTGGGTCATGAAGCTCTTTTTTGTACAATTCTGTGTATTCTTGCCACCTCTTCTTAATATCTTCTGCTTCTTTTAGGTCCATACCATTTCTGTCCTTTATCGAGTCCATCTTTGCATGAAGTGTTCCCTTGGTATCTCTAATTTTCTTGAAGAGATCTCTAGTCTTTCCCATTCTGTTGTTTTCCTCTATGTCTCTGCAATCATGCAGCAGCAAATACTGCCTGCGTTGGCGCTCCTGTTCCCTTTACCCAAGCCATCCTGTTCCTTAATTTATTCCTTCATTTTGCTGAACAAGCTTCCCAGGTGGCTCTAGTGGTAAAGAATCTGCCCGGTAGTGCAGAAGACATAACAGACTAGGGTGCAATCCCTGGGTCTGGAAGATCCCCTGGAGGAGGAAATGGCAACCCACTCTAGCATTCTTGCCTAGAGAGTCCCATGGACAGAAGAGCCTGGCAGGCTACAGTCCATGGGGTCACAGAGAGTCGGACACAACTGAGCTTTCATTGTCACTCTGCTGAGCAAAGACATCTTCTGATAGCTTACTGATTAGTTGGAAGTAAATTTTGTTTTCTGATCCTGAGTGTGTGAAAATGTCTTCCTACTACCCTCCCACTTGACTGAGAATTTGGCTAGGTAGGACTCTTAGGGTGGAAGGGATTTCCCTTGAGAAGTGTCTTCTAGCTTCCAGTGTTGCTATATAGTCAAACCCATTCTGATTTCCATCACTTTGTATGATACATGCTTGCTCTCCTGCCCATGCGCTCTCTCTCTCCTCCCTCCTTCCTTCCATTCCTTCCTCCCTCTCCATGTGTCTCCCTCCTTCCCACTGGAAGCTTCTGGAAATTTCTCTTTATCTCCTTTTGTCTGGAATGTGACAATGAGGCCTGGGGGAACCAGACTGGCAGTCTCTGAATGTAGTGGTGCTGGAGGCATGTGATCACTCATGTTCCTGTTAGGAGGGAAGAACCCCAAGACAACCATCTTCTGCCTTACCCTCTCCCCCGTTTTCTGCCATGGGGGCAAGATGGAAGGGTCCATGAGTGAGGGAGGGGAATTAGGGATCTAAGGTCTTACACAGCTTTCAACCAGTCCTCTATATTTTAGACCTTATTCACTCCCACTTGGAGGGAAATCTGGTATGACCAACTACTGGGCTTTTTAACAGCTGTGTGACATGGATCAATTATCAGCTTTTCCCTCTGCCAACTTAGGACTACAATTCCTAGATCTGCTCAGTAACTATTTGTCCAAGGTTTTCAAACTTCCCAAATTTTGCTATTTCCTCTCCCATCTTCCCAGTCCTTTGGGATGTATTCCCTTCAAACGTCCCTTCATAGCAGTTTTAGTGTAGTTTTGAGAGGGAATGAAATTAGATGCATGTGATCAATTCACCACTGAAAAAATTCAAAGCAGCTAATTCACATATGACAATCACAAGCCTCTCTCTCTCTCTCTCTCTCTCTCTCTCTCTCTCTCTCAAACATTAATTATGTGCTTGATATTACACAGTTAGCTTTGTAAACTGAGCAAGAACCTGAAATTGAGCAGACATAAACATAAATATAAAAGAGGTCCTGAAGCGAGTGTCCCAGATGCATTTCTGAATTGATTCCAGACATTATTGAGCCTTGCCCGGGCAGAGTGGCTCCAAAGGGCTGTGCTGTAGTTTGAAGCAAGGCACAGAGTCCATAGATGTTGAGGGCATCCTACTCACAGTTGCGTACACATGTCCTCAGCTCTTCAGCTGAGGCTGACGTCTCATCAGCTGAAATCCCCAGACTGGTCTTTTTCCTGCTGTGATCACTGCTAATAAACCATTTCACATGCACAGTTTACAGAGTACTAAAATATATATCGACTCATAGAAACCATCATGATGGTGGTCATCTTTACTTTCCACAGTGATGGTTAAGAGCTCAGCTCCAGACTCAGCATCACCTGGGTTAGAGTCTGGCTGTCACATTCATTATTTGTATGACCCTGACCCTGGACAAATTAGCCACTGTCTCTGAGCTTCCTATATAATGGAGATCACTATCATATTCAAACATCCTGAGGGTTTGAGGAAGACTAAAGACAATAATACCTGCGAAGCAGTCAGCATGTGGCTGGTACATGGGGAGCCCTGGATACATATTAGCTATTACCCTGATTCCCATTCAACAAATGAAAAATCCTGAGATTCACAATGGGATGTTACTCAGCTACTATGATGATCAAAATAGGGTCATCATACATTAACACATATATGTGGAATCTAGTAAAATTTATGCAAGAACCCTTATGCAGGGCAAGAATAGACATGCAGAGGCAGCAAACAGACACACAGACAAGGGGGGAAGGTGGGACAAACTGGGAGACTGGGATTGACATATACACACTTCCATGTGTAAAATAGATAACTTCCGGGAAGCTGTTGTATAGCACAGGGATCTCAGCTTGGTGCTCTGTGATGACCTGGGTAAGGGGGAGGACAGGGTGGAGTGGGAGGGAGGCTCAAGAGGGAGCAGATACATGTATACATATGACTGATTTACTTCCTTGTGTAGCAGAAACTAACACAACATTGTAAAGCAATTATATCTCAATATTTTTTTAATTTAAAACAACTTTTTTAAAAGAGAGCTGAAACGATTTCTCAAAGTTCACAATGCCAACCAGGGACAGAGACCAGGCTAAGAACTCTTGTCTTTGACTCAGAACCTCAGGCTACCACACACGTTTCTCACGGCTGGATGCAAAATCAAATCTCCTAGCGAGCTGGGAGAACACCTCCATGGAAAAGCATTCCCCAGAGATTTGGACTTAACTGCTCCAGATGGATTCTGGACACAGGTGTATTTCCCAGGCTCCCTAGGCAAGCTGATGCTAAGTCCACGTTGCAAAGCTATGCTCTTTACCTAACTCCCTCTTCAGTTCGCAGGTGGCCTTGAACTGAGTATGTCATCTACCACCAGGCCCTTATTCACACCTGTGTTCTAGACTCTTGGTCAGTACAGAGAAATGTGATCCTGATATACTATTTAGAAAAAGTGTTAAACAAAAAAGTGCTGCCCCTGCCCACTACTTGACCATTGCAGGAACTCACTGGTCTCAACAATTCCTAGCTGGTCAGAAATGAGTAGAAATGAGCATGTCAAGTTCCATCTACAGTCTTGCCAAGTTTTCCTGAACACACGGGGAGGTCATTCTGTGTGATCAGCCTGGGCCCCCTACAGGGTCTGCAGAATGATCTATTGCAAACACTGTTAGGGCAGGCTGAGGAGCTGAACTAAATTATCTCAGACAGGCTTCTGGTCTTGCAAGCCAGAAGGATACAAAGGGAGGCTGGATAAGGGGACAAGGGGGAAAATACCTCATGGCCACTTTGGGGGGAAAAGAAGACAGAAGAGGAAAAGCAATGGGCAGCCCAATATCACTGATGTCAGGGCCTGAGCACAGCTGAGAGCACATGTAGTTGAGGAGGTCAAGGTCACAGAACTGACTCCCCGGGAGGTACATGGCTGTAGGGCCGGGGAGGGGTAACCTGGGGGTCCAAAGGAAACTCAGGCCCCATCGCATATGGTCAGGCCAGCCTGGAGCAGGCCCAGAATCCCAGAACCTCACACATCATTCTTATCTTTAGCAACAAATGAAAGCTGCCGTCATACATTCAGGGAAACTTCGTGAAGGTCCAGCTGGAATTTGACACCATTAACAAATGTTTCTCTTCATTTTTGAAAAGTGCACTTGGAAAAAAAGTAGATTTTCTATTAATGGGCCATGGGCTTAACAAGCTTTCTTTCCATGACCCTCAGCATAATGACCTTGTCCACACATGAAATCAAAATAAAAGGACCAAAGTATTTTCTGTGGGGTGAAGAGAAAAATGGCTAAAAGGAACAAGATCATCCTTCAAGGAGCTTCTTCCATACTAAACCAAAATGAAGCTGCAGGGCCCTAACCTAGTTCCTCCAGCCCCGGGTAATTCTCACCTGCCCATCTTGGAACAAAATGTGCTGTTCACAGAACTGTAAGCCCTAGGCAGCATCTACTGGCCTCTTAGGATAAAAGACAATTGGCAGCGTCAGGCTCCTGAGCACATTTTCATAATCAGCCTGATCATGGGTGCACGGCAGCTGCTAGATTGATGGTGTTAGACAGGGAATAAAGAGAGATGCCAGGAGTAACCTCAGATCTGACATAACGAGGCAAACATCAGTCATTTGGCTAAAAGGCTCATAAAGGCTCCATCAGCTGTGACACCGGCGTCTGTCTTAGGCAAAGCTAACAAGGAAATGTGGCGGTAAGCGTCTTCGTTAGACAGGAACAAGTTGTGAGTGAGCTGCATTATTAGCGGGAGGGGAAAAAAAGAAGTCCTGTTGAAAATGGTGTGTTGTCTTGCTCTGATCAGAAATGATAGGTCTGTGTTTTGAAACAATTGTCTGCATGGAAAGATGTTTGTTTGAAACAGTTCCACTTCATTGGCCAAATGCTCAAGAGCACATAAAATTAGTACTTCAAAGGGGGCACTTCTAGAGAAGGCCACGTGACACAGAACGTCATCTTGGCCCTCTCAGAAAAGGAAGCTTCTTTGCTAATGATGCAATAAATCCAGTCCATGCCTCGAAGGAGGTGATCATGGTTGGAAGCCATTACATAAGGATTTAGATAATAATATACATGCCACAAGAATCACCAGCATATGCCTGACACTTTTTGCTATTTAAAGCACTTGAAACTGTATTTGGTCTCAAGCTTAGTGAGAAGAGCAGGGTAGAAATGACTATCAGCTTGATCCAGACAGAGAGAAACTAAGGCTCTTGTAAGTGAATTAAATTAGCTGAAGACCCAGAGCTGTTAGGACTGGGGCTGGGTCTGGAACCCAGGACTCCAGCCTCCAGAGCTCTGGAACTCTTTGCCCGTACAGTTGAGCCAGGGGACAGACTTGTGGACAAGCTTCCAGACACAGTTAAGTGTTCTCTCACTTTAAGCACTGCCTACAAAACTTGACATCAGCTCATGCGAAGAGTTAACTCATTGGAAAAGACTCTGATGCTGGGAGGCATTGGGGGCAGGAGGAGAAGGGGACGACAGAGGATGAGATGGCTGGATGGCATCACTGGCATGATGGATGTGAGTCTGAGTGAACTCTGGTGATGGACAGGGAGGCCTGGCGTGCTGCAATTCATGGGGTCGCAAAGAGTCAGACACGACTGAGCGACTGAACTGAACTGAACTGAACTATGATACCCTATGTTCCCCCTGGGCTTCCCTGGTGGCTCAGCAGTAAAGAATCCACTTTCCAATGCAGGAGACACGAGTTCGATCCCAGGGTTGGGAAGATCCCCTGGAGAAGGAAATATATGCCCCCTCCAGTATTCTTGCCTGGGAAAACCCATGGAAAGGGGATCCTGGTGGGCTATAGTCCATGGGGGTTACAAAGAGTTGGACAAGCCTTAGCAACTCAACAACAACAATTTTCCCCTACTCCTGGTGGCTCATGTGTGTGGATGGACCTTTGATTAAATATTATCTTTTGATAGCACCACCAGTGACAGCTGCACAGCAAGAATAGGAAGCTCAGGGGAAGGAAAATTAGACTGAACAGTTTTAGATGAGGATTGTTAATGTTTCGATGAACGTACAAGTTCATTAATATGGATATCTCTGTAACACCAGGTTGGCAGCAAGAGTAATTAAAAGAGAAAGAAAAAGAACCATCTCCTCCATTGAAGGCAATCAGAAACAGGGGTTCTAGAATATAAAGTGCACCCCCTTGCTGACCGGTATGCACAAATACTCTTTGAACGTAACATCTGTGTAGCTTCCAGATGATGATCCAGTCGTTCTGCACATGTGACCCTCCCCCTGCCTATGTTTACCCTTCTATCAAATCATAATGAAAAGTATCCATTTTCCTGAGTCTTGCCGGTAGGAAGCATTTCTTAAAGAAAAGAAACAAAATAAACGTGAAAATTCCTTACTTTGGTTATTGGTTCCTGTTGGGCTCTCTTCTGCCTCATCCTCGTGATTCTCTGGGGCTTCTAAAGAGAGCAACCCCACACCCTGTGCCAGTCTGGGGCCCTGAGTAAGGCAATGTCAGGGCTCACCCCCAGTTCTTAGCAGAGAATGGGGGTAAGAGAGAATGCCCCCATGGAGAATCACCAACATTCCCACGGCTCCAGAGATGAAAGGCAGAAAGAAAAGAGAGTGGGAGAGAGAAGGAAGGAAGGAGGGAAAGAAACACCTCAAAGTGAACAGATAGCGTGGCACTCACAGCACATGGTGCAGAGCCAGAAACCAAGCCTGGGCAGATGCCCACTCATCAGGACAGGAGAGGCTTAAAGAGACGCAGAGATAGAAAAGCAGTGGTGTCTTGTCTAGGCCCCCTGAGCAATCTAATCTTTAGACAAAAGGGAAGGGCTAATTACATATTGATGGATTTGCTTCTTTCCTTTTTTTCTGAATAGCCAATGGCTGTCTCGTCTTCTCAGACAGCCAGCAAATCCAAGAATAGATCTGTTCACACTGCCAACTCAGCTCTCAGTGGAAGGTAGTATATTTTAATGTCTATCCAACTACGTGTTTTGTGGTAATGATTAGCAGATGTCTTTGCTAAGGGAGAACTACACTCAAGTTCTGGAACCTTCTTGATGTGGAGAGCAGTTCTGTTACCAACCTCAGTGCTGAATTCATTGGTTTTGCTGAAAAGTAAATGCTGCAGCATTTGATTGGTTTACGTTCCTGCATTTCTAGGTGGGTTCCTCCATAGTATGGCTTTTTGAGCTTATAATCATATAAATTAAACATCTGCCTTACAGCTACACTATTTATAGTGGTATTTTTTTCACAGGTGACTTTCTACAATGTATTTGGGGTAACAAGATTGTTCTTTAGTGTAATATGAAGTTGGTGGAAGACAGCCTAGTTTTTCTGGAGCTGGTGAGATTTTCCTAGCAAGAAATGCATACTCTAGAGTCCCAGGTGATAGACTAAGTGGCAGACAATCCCAGGGCTTCCACAAACCTACCTGTGAGTGGGTGTGTGGATTACACGGCCACCCCAAGAACCCGGATGCAGTGGTATCTACACGAAACACAGTACAAGCCATATTTCAAACCTCATAACATGCCAACATGCAAATAAATAAATTCTCCTTTCCAAATGTCACCAGCTGGGTGATTCCCATGCAGGCACTGCCGTATTTTCCTGAAAGGGTAGAAGTGACAGTCACTCTCCTCTAAGTTTGAGCTCCCTGGCTTGCCGCATTCATATTCGGAACCTGCATGGAGTAACCCTTTGGGGATAGGTATTAATGAAGAAACGTGGTCATGCCAGAGCCTACTCTTTCTCTGAGAGCGAAGGGTACAGTCTGTTCAGAGTGGCTTTTTAATTTCTCACAATTAACCCTGCCAGAATTAACATCCATGGCACCAGTGACAGCAAATTGAAAAAGTCACATCAGCACAGAGCAAGGCCCCTCACTGCCTCCGTGTTTCCCCCTTCTGTTGAAAGAGGAAAGTTCTTGAAGCCTGCCAAGGTGATTGTCTTGTCACTGCACTGAGACCTGCTGGGCTAGGTAGGAGCAGGGCACTTTTCCAACTCTCCTGCTGTGAATTCCAACCTGGTTCGGCTCTTCACTGGCCATGTGCCACAAACATCCATGGATGGTCTGGACTCTGTCTCTTTTAGTCAATGACAGACAGAGGCCCATCTGATCTGCACGGTGAGCATGGAGGACCGAACTCTGAGTGCCTCATTGCATTCCTACAAGCCTGACTGGTGACTCTCCATTGAAAGACAGACCAGGGGTCCTAGTACACCCTTCAATCTAGCCTGACATCATTTCTCTCAAACATTCCAGGGCTGCTGCTAAGTCGCTTCAGTTGTGTCCAACTCTAGACTGCAGCCCACCAGACTCCCCCGTCCCTGGGATTCTCCATGCAATTCCAGGGCAGATGATTAGAAAAAAGAAGACAGGGGCCCACAGGTGACCAAAGAAACATGACTTTGCCCTGGTAAGTTAGTGCTTTGACATTTCTGCCTTCACTTATAGCACAACTTTTCCCAGTGAAAGGAAAGCCTACTCATCCATTTACACTCAAGTTGTGATTTTTTTTCATGTGGACAGGAAATGATTGGTCTGGGGGAAAAAATGTTCATGTGACCATTTATCTTGAATCACTGAACAACTGCACAGACTCACAGTGTTCTTTATTGGAATCCAGAAGTCATAGGTCATCTCTTCTCTTGCTTACAGAATGTTCCTTCTGGTTTGATCTCTTGGTGCAAAGTGGCAAATTCAAAAGTCGGAAGGGCTAACAAAGGGGAGGCCTGATGAAGTGACAGCTGTGGGACTCACACTGCCTGCAGCACAATCAGGCCTCTGCCAGGTTCCTAAAATGAAACTCTTAAAGCAACAGCACTACTGAGACTCCATTGTTTCAAATAGTGACCATAGCTGCCTCCCATAACTGCATTAGAGATGTCTACATTTGACACATATGAACAAATATTGCTGCTTCTGTATTAACATTGACATTTTATGAACTTGGAAAGCTACGCTATGTATATATCCACACAAATACATATACTGCCCAAGAGCTCATGCTGGAGACAGCAAAAGAGCATGCTATTTTCCTGCTGTTAAAAGTTCATTGTAGCACCATTTACAACAGCCAGGACATGGAAGGAACCTAGATGTCCATCGACAGAGGAATGGATAAAGACGCTGTGGTACATATATAACGATGGAATATTACTCAGCCATAAAAAGGAATGAATTTGAGTCAGTTCTAGTGAGGTAGATGAACCTAGGGCCTGTTATACAGAGCAAAATAAGTCAGAAAGAGAAAAAATATTGTATATTAATGCATATATATGGAATCTATAATGATGGTACTGATGAACCTAGTTGCAGTGCAGCAATGCAGATGCAGACATAGAGATATGGATACAGGGGCGGGGGAAAGGAGAGGTGGGATGAACTGAGAGAGTAGCACTGACGTATATACACTACCATGTGTGAAAGGGATAGCTAGTGGGAAGCTGCTGTCTAGTACAGGGAGCCCAGCTCAGCTCTGTGATGACTTAGAGCAATGAGGGGATGGGAAGGAGATTCAAGAGGAAGGGGATATATGTATACATATAGCTGACTCACATTGTTGTAGAGCAGAAACTAACACAACATTGTAAAGCAATCACACTCCAATTAAAAAATAAATTTTAAAAAGCCACTAACGACATCCCCCAAAAATAGTGTCAGGACTTGTGAAGACACCAGAGCTGACATACCCTGCTGCTCCCTGAAGACGACCTTGCAGACTGACTTTGAGGAGAAGCAGAAATACATGAAATTCAGACGTAATCAACAAGCCTGCCTGGGGTGCCTCCTACTGCCAAGTGCATGCAGGCTAACCAGGAGGGTGTAGGACGTGAACACACAGACCTGGACTAACAAGAAAACACTGAGTGGATCTCTAAGCATGCATGGAAAACAAACAAATCTCTAAACCAATACATCTGCTTTTTTCAATAAGAGGGCCCAGAACTCTGAATTCTATCTGTCCCTTCTCAAAGGTGTTTTGGGTGAGCCAGGCTGTGCAATTGAGTTCAGCCACTTTCCACCCTAGAGCTTCTTTCCCTTGGCAAAGACCTGAATGTAACTTCAGAGTGATGTTTCCTTTTAAGGACTCAAACTTTCAGGACAGGCCCTTTTTTTTGTGATCCAGTGCTGTAACGCTCCACAGTTATGCACTGCTGTGTGCTTTTTAGGGGTTATTAGCCCCTGTAAAGCCATACTTTTGTAATCACCTTTCTTTTTTCAATTATGAAATTTATTACATATTTCATGCTGCATATTACAAAAATTCAGAAGCTACTCACAGGCACTTTGATCAATAAAATATTCATACAGTAAAATGCATGCTTTTTTCATCATGAGTAATATGTTTAGAGTAATTTCCCATTGGTCATCCACTTTTGGAGTGGTCAGCCTTTCTGGCTTTGAAAATACTGTTAAGATCAAGGTAAAACTAAGAGCTCCTGCCTGTACCTACCAATCTCTTAAAATATGCAAAATGTTGGTCACATTATGTTACAAGTGTTTTTGTTTAATACAAAAGCCATCTCCCCTTCTAAGTTGTCTTAGTGAATCCCTAGCAGAGGGACAGACAAATGTGTGAGCTCCAGCGTAGAAGACAGGCAGTAAGAGTCTCCGACTGGGGCTGTGAGAGTAGCAGGCATTGCCACCTCCTTCACTGCTGGATCCAGTACCCAGAATGGAGTGCCTCCTAGAAGGTACCCAGTTCACAAACATTTCTTGGAAGAAACTCAGCAAGCAGGGAAACAAAAGGGAGGGAGGAAGAGAGAGAGAGAACAGAGAAAGAAGAAAGGGAGGAAAGAAAAGGAGAGAAGGAGAAAGGGAGGGAGAGAGGGAAGGAAGAAAGGCTGAACTTGATGTGTGACTTTGGGCAAGTCACTGATCATCTAAGCCTCACCCCCTCATTGGGTCAAATGAGGAGGGTGGACCAGATTATTTCTAATCCTGCCACCTCTAAAAGGTGGATTATCTCCATGATTTACAGAATTAAATCTATGATTCTGAGATGTAAATTGTCCACTGATGTCAGTGGGATACAGCTAATAAAAAAGTACTTTGCTCACCCATGAATATGCAAAAGTATTCACAAGAGCGCCCCTTATTAGTCCAGTATCTGTCCCATTTTCCAAACACTAGAAAATTCTTCATTTCAAATATTTAAACTGCACTGGAAAGATGAACTGGGTATATATTTGCTTAATTTGTAGACTGACAGAGCTCAGATTCGTAAGTGTTTCCATAGGTTTACTAAAACCCTTATCACCACTCAAGTTCAACAATTTCAGTATCATCCTCTTGAAATAATGTATACTAATAAGAAGGAAGAAAGCTCATGTCTCCTGAAATGAACACATGTGGAATACCAATCTCCTGAAACTCACAAAGCTTAAAAAGCATTTCCATCATGGTGTGACGGAGATTATCTTCCGCTATTTAAAGCACTGCTGCCACTAATTCCTCCACTTCCAAAATGGTCATCTCACAGAAGTGAGGACATTTAAGTTTTTCCAAGTCTCCAAAACCCCTAGAAGTCAAGGCTAGTTGACACTTTGTGTTTGTAGATCTAGTACTTATATTACAACATGAATATTTGCTCAAGTTTGGAAAATATTCTAAAATCATACAGTTCATCTGAATGCACATCTACCAAAACCAGGTTACTGGTATGCTCACAGTTGTACTGTATCCCAATTAGATGTTTTCTCTATTACATCCCACTACACATGCTAAGGGGCTTCCCTGGTGGCTCAGCTGGTAAAAAATCCACCTACAATGAGGGAGACCTGGGTTTGATCCCTGAGTTGGGAAGATCTCCTGGAAAAGGGAATGGCTATCCACTCCAGTATTCTGGCCTGGAGAATTCCATGGACTGTATAGCCTATGGGGTGGCCAAAAGAGTCGGACACAACTGAACGACTTTCACTTCACTTCATAGATGCTAAAGGAGTTGACCAGAAGTGGGGAACTATCATTATTCATTCATCTGCTTTGTCCTAGGGCCACTGACCAACTGATATCTCTACCTCCCTCTCATTCTTTGTCTCTGTCTCTCTTTCTCTCTGTCTTTTTCGGTCTCTCCTTCCCTTTCTCTCTCCTTCTCTCTTTTTTTCATGTAACAGCAGAAGCTGGTTAAGCAATGATTTAACTCAAGGGAGTTCATATAAATACCACCCCCCCACACACACATCTATACATTAATTTGAAGTCATCAATAACACTCCATTACCCACAAAATAAATTCAAACTCCTTGATCTGATACCTAGGATCCTCCACTTAGAAGTTATGTGACCTTGTACAAATCACTTAACGTCCCTGTGACTCAATTTGCCCTCATTTGTCAAGTGGGGATACCAGTGATACTTATTTCACAGAGTTGGTGAGAGGAGTAAGTGAATAGATATATGGAAACCACATAGAAGAGTGACCAGCACACAGGAAGCCCCATATAAATATTAGCTACTATGTTGCTCCCGTCACAGTGGAGTCTCAACATAATTTTGGGCTCTGTTTCTGACTGCTCCCATCTTGAACATTCTGGCTTATTCATGCTTCTTAAGGTATAGCCCCTGCTTTCCTACCTTTGTGCTATAAATAGCAAATATTTATGGAGAGCATATTATGTGCCAAGCACTGTGCTAAATGTTGCATGGATTACCTCATTTAAGCTTCACAGGATCTCTGTGTGAAAGGCACCATTCTCCTTCCATTTTACTGATGAAGGTAAGACACATGGGAGGGTAACAGACTTGACCATGCATATATGCATGCTAGATCGCTTCAGTCCTGTGCAACTCTTTGTGATCTCATGGACAGAACTGTCCATGGGGATTCTCCTGGCAAGAATACTGGACTGGGTTGCCATGCTCTCCTCCAGGGTATCTTCCCAACCCAGGGAGTGAACTCACATTTCCTGTGTCTCCTGCATTGTAGGCGGGTTCTTTACCCACTGAGCCACCTCGGAAGCCCATGCCTAAGGTCTGAGGTGGAGTGTTAGTCACTCAATTGTGTCTGACTCTTTGTAACCCCAGGGACTGTACCATGCCAGGTTCCTCTGTTCATGGGATTCTCCAGGCAAGAATACTGGAGTGGATTGCCACGCCCTCCTCCAGGGGATCTTCCTGACTCTGGGATCAAAGCTGTGTCTCTTGCTTCTCCCGCATTGGCAGGTGGGTTCTTTACCACTAGTGCCACCTAGGACTTTACCATAACAACTGTGTTAAAAGATGGCAGAGCCAGTGGTGAAATCCAGGCAGACCAGCTCCTGTGCTCTCCTCAAAACTACTGGGATATACTGCCTCTGTTGGTACCCACTGTCTGTCCCACTTCCCTCCATGGCTTTCCCTGCCCCTCACCTATCCGTGTGCTCTGCAAATCATCTCAAATCTCATCTTTTAGACATCTGCCTCCCAGGCCAGTCCTTGGAGCTCTTCAACTCACGACCTCCTTGGAAACTGGGACGCTCCATTTATCGTATAATCTAATATGCTAGAACAGAGCCTCTATTTTCTTGAATTCTGAAAGATCTGACTTTCTTTTTGTTCATGTTTGGCTTCTTTCTCCAATTAGATCTGATGCTCTTTAAGGTCAGGGCCTGCATCTCATGTTTCTTTTATATCCTAAAGAGCACTTGGCACAAAGTAGAAACTCAGTAAAAAAGTGATGATTTGATTTAACCCCCGTGACACATAACTAGGTCAAGCTGACCCTGGCACCACATTTTTGCAGCTGTTAAGCAGACGTAATAAAATTCAGGTTTTCAATTCTTTCCTTGATTACTCAATTATTACATCAGCCATTTTCCTAGTTTTCTATTTTGGATGATATTGTTTCCTCTGCATTATCTGCCATCAGTTTAAAATGTATCCTGGATTCTGGAATTTGAAAATAAGTTTCAGAAGAAAAATAAAATGACCTTTTTAGGTAAAGAAGCAATAAATTATTTGAAATTTCTTTATTAGAGCTTTGTTTAATTAAAATAAGCTTTAAAATGAGGACAAGCTCTATGAACTGATTTGGAGTAAGGTCCAAGATTATATTTTCAAGTGAAAAAGTTCTAACACTTGGAACCATGTTAATGTTTCACAATGATTTCAAAAGAAGAATAATAAATTCCAAGACTCCAAAAGAAACAAATGAACTGAACTGTATTTCAAATAAATAACATAACCACACTGTGCAAGGAGTTGAGGGGAAACAATTTTCACAATGTACCTTTAGGCTAAAGAAAAGAAATCTAAGCAAATGCTGTATTCTAGTCAGCAGGCTTCTTTTCATAGTGCCATGGGTTAGCAATTCTGGAACTTCTTTTGGTGGATTTTAGAATTGAGCAAATAAGTTAATATATGGAAAGTAATGGGATCCAGGTTTTTTTATATCAGAAAATAAGATTATAAATATGGAAAAGGAAAAGGACAGAGTGAACTCTATGGTGTCAGATGGGAATTAGAGGAATGAGTGAAAACTCATGGTTTTTAATGTGTGTGTGCCTATGTATGTACAATATACACATACTGAAGTTTATATGAATATATACTGAAGTCTACATGAAAGACAGATAACTATAGAAATGCATAATAGATGTATGAATACATGTGTGTATGTACATATGTACACATCTGTACATGTATGTTCTAGCTTTATCTGCTTAGAACCAATTGCATCTCAGTAGCAATAAGCACATGGAGTGCCCAGATCTTGGTTTTTAAACGTCATTTTCCACCGAAAGTCTTCTTTGGAAAACAACTGATTTCAGGGCTGGAACAGAGAAAGTACAAGATGACCCAGGGTATTTTATGCATAAAGTAAAGAAAGACTTAAAGAATGATGGGGCTGCGTCAAAAGGACATGCGAACCACGTTATTTGGGCTCTCACTCAAACGGAACAATTCGAGCATCAAAACACATAGCAATAAAGGATTACAACCCATTGAAAAATGTCAGAATCCACAGTGAAAGATAGGGGAAAAAAGGAAGGGAAGGAGGGAGGGAGGGGAAAGGGAAGAGAAGAAAGTTTGTCTTCACTGTAGAGAGCCAACAGAAATATCAAAAGAACTATGAAATTTTTTTTTTTTTTTTTGAAAAACAACCTTTTATTTCGTATAGGGGTATAACCAATTAACGGCAATGCGATAGAACTATGAAATTTTAAAAATCACCATTTGGCATCCACCCCAATAACTGATTCGATGGAATCATTAATGAATCATCAACAAATGCTAATTCAATGGATTTTAATATATTCACAAGATTGTGCAGCCATCACCACTAATTGCAGCACATTTTTTATTACTCCAAGGAAAACCCTGTACCCATCAAGCAGTTACTCCCCATTCCTCCTCCCTCAGCTCCTGACAACCACAAATGTACTTTCTGTCTCTACAGACTTATTTATTCTGGACATTTCACATAAATGGAATCATACAATATATGGCTGTTTATGACTGGCTTCTCTCACTTAGCATGATGTTTTCAAGGTTCATCCATGTTGCAGCATGTATTAGAATTGCATTTCTTTTTAAGGTAAATCATACTCCATTTTATACATAGAGCATATTATTTTTTATCCATTCATGAACTGATGGGCATTTAGACTATTTCCACTTTGGGGCTATATGAACAATGCTCATGTACAAATGTCAGTGTGTATGTGTGTTTTCAATTCTCTTGGATATATTCCTAGGAGTATAATAATTTCTGGATCATATGGAAATTTTAGGTTGAACTTTTTGATGAACCACCAAACATTTTTCCACAGCAGCTGTACCACTTTATATTCTCACAAGCAGTTTATGAGGACTCCAATTTCTCCATTTCCTCATCAACACTTCTTATTGAATATCTTTTGGGTTCTAGCCATTCCAGTGGGTGTAAAGTGAGATCTCATTGTGGTTTTGATTTGCATTTCCCTGATGATTAATTATGTTGAGTATCTTTTCATGTACTTATTGGCCATTTGTATATCTTCTTTGATGAAATGTCTATTCACATGCTTTACCCATTTTTAAATTGGGTAGTGGGTGAAGCTTTGAGGAGAAGCAAGATAATTTACATAGTCTCAAAGTATCTCCCTACAAGATACTTATAAATTACAAAAGAGAAAGTGCTTACTTTACATGTAGGAAGCTGTACAGGGGGACACCTTAACGTGGTGCTCAAAGTTAATATTACTAGTAGGGCACAAGCCAACAGCATGTCCCCCTGATATGAGGCAGAGAGAAGAACAAAACTGCACTTCTGTGATATTACTGCCAATAGCACATAAGCTGAATCTAATCATAGGAAAACGTCAAACAAACCCAACATGAAGGACACTCTGAAAAATAACCAGCTTGCAATCTTCAAAAATATGAAGGTCACAAAATAACAAAGAAAGACTAAGAAATGTTTCCAGATTAGAGGAGACTAAAGAGGACATAAAGATTGCATGTAAAACATGATCCTCAAATTTCTATTACTATAAAAGGACAGTATTGGGAAAGTTTATAAAACCTGACTATCTCTAAATTAGAGAATATATTGTACCATTATTAACTTTGCTTATGTAAGAGAATGTCTTTCTTTTCAGGAAATATACATTCAACTATTTAGGGGTAAAGAGTACCATGTTTATAACTTATTCTCAATTCAGAAAAAGTTAGATAAACAACAGAGAGAGAGAGAGAGAACAAATTAGATGTGGTCAAATGATAACACTGGGGAAGCTGGGTGACAGGTATATGGGAATTCTTTGCACAATTCTTGCAATTTTTCCGTATGTCTGAAAGCATGAAAAATAAGTTAAAAGAAAAAAGTGAACTTTAATAATAGTGTATAGCTCATCTTTCTTGTTATTTACATTAAGAGTTAAGTTGTTTAATTTTAACCCACTGATCTAAGGTCTTCTTTTTTAAATATAGCTGTTAGGAGCTTATTCCTTCAACAAAGTTGCTAACTTCAAGTAATTTCCTTAAAAAAAATTCCGGCCTTTCCACAACTCGATTAAACCATCATTTTAAAGAACAATAAAATTATATTTTTCATTTGAACAATTTTTACCTTAAAAGAAATATCCAATGACCTGGATTTTTAGGGGAGGGGATTCTTTTACAAAAAGTGCATGTGCTTACTCTAAGGATAAGCCCCCTATAAGCTGAGATTCTCACAAGCCGAGCTCAGTGTGATAAACACAGACCTCAATGGCTCATAACCAGTAGCAGCCATCTGGCAACTAGGAAGCATTGGGCACAAGGATACTGAGTATGAACAGACAAGTTCACCCAGGCCAATCTGGCCCTTCTTGGAGAAACAGCTTAAGTGATAGTTTCATAGCAGTACCTTAGTTATAAGCAGTAGAGCATGTCTGGCTCAGATTGAAGTCTCTGAGCAAATACCAACTTGGCAGGCGAGGAGATAGCTTAGCATTGGAAAAATTTTAAAGCCACATGTTATCCCTAAAATATATGCTAGAGATTCAAGGCCCAAAGGAAATTAGCTTAATGTAACTGCAAAAGAAATGCTTCCCATCTTCTCTGTGTCACCCCAAGCACAAGAAGAACCCCACACCAAATCTTGGCCCCTCTGCTTGTCATTCATAGCATCTCACAATACTGATGCTAAAGAAATATTCACATTTTATCATGGTTGTTCAACTACCTTGCAGACTGAATGCAATAAAGCCAAGCCAGTAGTTTCATGACAAGCTTTCTAGGCACAGTCACAAAACATAAAACTATCTTTAACCTGGTTTTCACACGCTGTGTGCCATGATCGCTCTTTAATTTTATTTAGTCCAGTTTTCATGTAGGTCTGTGTGCATCAACAGATTCTTGCTATATTATTATGCTTAATAAAACAAACATGAAACAGCATTTATGTTGGGGGCATAAATGACTAATAGCATCATTTAAATATATTACTACAGACAACTCTCTTTTTACGATGGCAAATGACAACAATCACTTTATTTTTCCGAACACGGGTGGCTGTGATATACATGTAGCTGATAAAAGCCTGTTATTCCCTGAACTAAATTGTGCTTGGCCTTGCACTGAACTCAGAGAAAATTGTGCACATGCAGCTCAGGTAAAATTTAGCTCCAGAGAGATGTGTGTACAACTCCAATGTTATTTACAGACAAAATATATTGGAGACAATCTGGTAACAAATACGGAGGCTATATTCAGCCATTTCAGTCATCAATTACAGACAAACTTGGATTTTCACTTCAACATATGGAGACTAACAGTGGTGTTTAACTGTCACAACAAAAACATTTTTATTTTAAATTACTCTTTGATTGTGTCTGTGGCTGCATTTCTGATCAGAGACACATTTTCCATAAGTTTACAAGGGCCCTGGTGTCTGATCCTTCAAAACAGGTCAGCTACAGCTCTCGTGCGGCATGACTCCAGGGGAGCTGACCCCAGCCTAGAAACAAAGTCTGCAACTTAGGTAGTACTCAAGCTCAGCCTCTGGGAAAAGGTATCATTTCTGGGGGAGCCCCTAGAGCAGGTCTCCAGGGGAGATCTTTTCATTTGTAATTAATTAAGGTGACAGTGGCCATTTTGGGGGGAGAGGCATATCTTCCGAAAACACTTGCTTAAGAGTTCAGCTTCTAGTAATATTTACATCACTGGACATTCTCTACCTTTTTTTTTTTTTTCTTCTTCTTCACTTTAAAGTCCTACAGTGAGAAATTTCAAAATTGCTCCATTTTTAAAATCAATATGTTTCACAGTCTGTATTCAAATATCTTTGTCTTGCAGAGTGCTACCTAGGTGACAAACCTGATGTCCCATGATGTGGTTTTCTTTTCCCCAAACTAGACCACATCTAGAGGTCGCCCAAATCATCCAAGGTCACAAAACAAAACCAGCCTGACAAATCTTCACAGAGTTTGAAATGAAACCAACAGTGTTAGGAGCGTTATGGGGCAACTCCTCTGTGCTAGACACTGTCCAAAGGGTAGGGATAGAAAAAGAAAGAAGAAAGGTCCTTGTCCTTAAGAACCGTACAGTTTCACACACCTGCCGGGGCTGGGCATAGTCTGCTCAAAGGCATCTGGTTCTGTATGGGAGGTGTGGGTACCACGAGAAAGAAGAGATGATCCTCAAACACTACCTTCCCAGATCAGTAGGAAAAAGCTAGAAAAAGTGATGAGGGAGAGGGAAGGTGCTGGGCTGCCATTGTCCTTCAGAAACAATGAAGGAGAGGAAGGATTGGGGTGAGGAAGTGTAAAGAAACAGCCTTAAGGATACAGCTGGGAGAGATGGGAATAAGTCAACAAGCCCTTGCAAACAGGTAAACTGCATAAATACAGCTCACATTTCCAAAACCAAAAACCATGAGCAAAATGATACCAGAAAGGGCACTTGGAATTCGAGGTGTTTGGAATTTTCTGACTGGATCAGTTCATATATATATATTTTTTAAAAAGGCCAAAAAGCTACACTAAGTGTAACACAAACACATAACTAAATCGAAACAGTAAGATAATGCACTGACTGTGGGACCAGAAAAAGGACTGGGGGCTTCTGCTGCAGCCTCGGCACAGCGTTTGTCTGGTAATTCCAAAAAGAATCGCAGAGGAGCTGCAACTTATCAACAGATGGATGGAAGCCGGGCCAGCAATGCAGCCGGAATCCTAATTAAAGCCCAGGCACAGTCTGAGAGGTGCAAAGGAGGTGGGGCCTCAAGCAAGTGAGACACTGTGGCATTGTTGTCAGGACATCTGGGGGAAAGACAATACAGCTGCACGAATTCACCCGAGAGAAAGGATCTCCCGAAGACAAGAGGAGAATCAGGGGCTCCAAGGAGGACCCCATGGCTCAGGGGTACTTGGCAGGCAGGAGCACAGAACCAAATAGTCCACACATTTCTGTGAGAAAGTCCATTTTTAAAAAGCAAGCAGAAAACTTGAAGTAGTAACAAAAATAGGTCTTTGCTTTCCTTAATCCTTTTTAATCTTCTAGTCTTGGTTAATGGTCTTGCTAATCACTTCCTTTATCAGTCTAGGAAAGCAGAGGCTTGGAAGTCTTAGACACTGAAGCTGTTTGTGGAATAAACCTGAGCAAATAAGAGTATAACATGGTTTATGAAACCAGAGGGTTTGTACTCTATAAATAACTTCCATTTATTCTTATTCTTTACACGTACACTACTACTGAAGACTGGATGATAGCTTTTTGCTCTTGCCTGGTTGACTTCTTACACACACACACATACACACACACACACCCCCAAGGTAATGATGATATTGATTCTGAAGAGACACTTTTTGAGACAAATAAAAGAGCCATGCAACTGCTCTAACAGAACAGTTTATAAACTTCATGGGAAAACTGTAGTCTTTTTGGTGAATAGCAATTGTCTAATACTTGAAAATCCTGTATCCTAATATCATCAGAGGTTTGGGGCAGTGATAGAAAGGATGTGATACCTTAGAGATACTCAACACAGTGAGTGGTCTATGCTATTTTCTTGTAAATTAAGTTCTACATTTTCTCTTTAATAAAAAAGTAATAACCTGTGATCATGAACAGCACTAGAAAAAGTATGAAAACAGAAGTTTGCATCTGAAAACATCTCAATTAAACAGAGTCCAAATACACAGGGAAAGAAACCAATTAACCGATTCAAACACAAAGATACAAAAAAATGTATGATGAAGCATGGATTAGTTTCATACTCTTCAAAACCAACATATAAATAGGCCCATAATCACTGCACTGAGCTTGAGGAATTGGGGAGAATGCTTTTGTCTTTGGGGGATAGTCACCTCTTTTGGTTAAATGTTATATTCAAAATGTGCCTAATTCTTATAATCCAAATATGTGGCACTGCTTGGGTTTCCATGACTACTGCTCTGAAAATCATATTAATTATTCAAGAGGTCCATGCCATTCTCCCTGCATGCCCTAAGGAATGCTGGGAACCGCAACATGCCATTAGAAAGGGAATAGCTGTTAAACAGACTGCATGACCAAACCTAAATAGGAAAGTTATTCCCTTCAAGTCCTGACATCGTCCTGATAGCATTAAGCAGTATTATTTAAACTCCTTGAAACAAAACGCAATGAGCAAATGCAAGAGTTTTGCTTCACATTTAATATCTTTACAATCTTTGTAAGACCATAAAAGTGTAGCCTCTGCTCATTCCTCTGATAGGATCTTATTTTCAACCAAGTCGGCTGCCTTGCATAGGACAGCACTCATTTCTATGAAACTTTCCCCTTAAAGGCTGCCATTTCAACACTGCAGAACTTGGAGGAAATCAGATAATCAAGTTAATAAGACAAATTGTGACTAGGCAGCTGGGTGCCATACCCGCCGATGGCTGAATACCACAATAACCATAATTTGTGCAGCCTGTGATCTTGCCTTCATCATAAATAACATTATCAAAGCAGAGGCAGGGAGGTCTGAGGGTAGTCAAGCAACATGCACACTGCTACTGATTTCCTGTCAAAGCTAAACTCACAGTGTCAAACCTGCAGCAGGGCAATGAGGGGTGTCATCAGCCCAATTACTCAAAGATGAGGAGGGGAGCGAGCAGCTATCACTACATGCTCTTGAGCTCCTTCGGGGTCACAGACGCTTAGATACAACATTTGCATTTATTTTCATTTGCATTTATTATAATATAATTGTATATTGCATTAGAGCACTGTGTAATGCTTATATGACATGTTATATTATTATATATCATTTTAGATTACTAGATATTATATTATTCTTTGTCTTTATTAGCAAAGGAGACTGATTTTCTAAGAGATGACTATTGCAATGAGACACAAGTCAAAGTTTCTGAGTAGAAGTTTCAAGGTCTCTGATTTAGGACACTTACAGAGATTTACACACTTATTCAGCTTCATTAATACTGTGTTCTTATTTATGATGCACATACAGGGTGGAAAAAAGAACTGCAAATTTTCCAGCAGCAAAGAATGTGAGAGAAATCAGGGTGATTTGAATACACTGAATTCTGTACTGCATAATCTTGTAATCAAATTTCAAAATAATGTGATAAAAAATTATACCCTGTGGAAATGTAATCACCTGCCACAAGTGATAAAGAAATAAAATCAAATGATATGTAACAATTATCTAAAACATAATGAACAGTCTATTTGCTAATTAAAGGGAAAACATATAATGTATTATAATTACTATTCAATATTTAGTAATATAATTTCTCTATAGTTAACTTATGAGCCTTTTTGTGAATTAAATGCTGATAGAAAGGAGTGAAAACTGTGATAAATGCTTACCCCACAAATAAACAGCCTTTATTATTAATTATTCTTCCCATCAACCAATTACCACTCAAATTGTCAGAAAGCTAATTACAGCAGGAAAGCCAACTTGCAAAATCTATTTAGTGAGATTTTAATTCAATTCAACTACTATCTATTGAACCTGTTAGGCAAAATACTCAGTGCTGTTCAAGACAAAAGAAGTATGGCTCTCATTTACTGAGGGGCTTCATGTCCTTCTCGTGTCCCAGGCACGGTGCTCAGCTATGAGGCACACACAAACTTCCCCAGTCCTTCAGCACTATGCATGTATTCATTAATCTGCACAATATCCCAACAGAGGCAGGTAATACTATCCATAAGGACTTCTGAGACCCTGTTTCATCATCTCCAAGATGGAAATACTAATGTGTACTTCTTAGATTTTTGCTGAGCCTTAAATAACAAGGTAAGTAAAAAGCGTGGTCCAGTACCAGGAAATTGTAGTTATTATTAGATATTAACAGGTGAGTGAAGGCTAAGGTCAAAGCCACTTGGCACTGAATTGTTCAGTCATTTGACGAAGCAGGCAGGCAGGGAACAGCACCACCAATTCAGCCCACCATCCCCTGTCTGAGAAGCAGCATACTCAGTCACATCCCCTTCCATGAACAGTTTGACCCAAACAAAAATAAACAAGTTGCTGGGCTACAGAACGAGTCCTTGCGTTCCTATTATAAAGAGCGATTTCCAGGTCACTGACGGGGATCAAAGCGACAAGACCAAGAGCTGTGGCCAGGGCTAAGTTTGTTGTGCTGCTGCCTACAAGAGGCCATGAATCATAATGAAGAAGCCACTAACTTTGGCTTTGTCAACACCAACATTTCTAGGGCTATTCAATCAGCTCCATTCACAAAGCCCCAGCACTCCCTTTTGTCACCAGGGTGGAAGAGCCAGAAGTAATCCACGTATCAGGCAATCTGGTTCATATATTGGTGAGAATTAAAGATATACTGCCGAGAATGAACAAGCTGTTGCAGATCACTGCATATTTTCATGAGCCACCAGGACACGACAGACAGGTTACTGATTTTTAGGATTCAGACAATAATAAAATCTAGTTGTGGCTAAATCCTTACTGAACATTATCCTTTCTTTGGATGATTCAGGTCATCATAAACCCTGACGCTGCTGTGGGAAATAGAGATTGGGCTAAATCTCCACTATCCTTGTGATATAACCTCTCTATTTATTCTCTTAAAAGATTGTTGGCTTATTCTTTGTCTCTTCTTTATCAACGCAGAGTACATGAGGCTAAGGGGGAAAAACACAGCTCTATGCTTTTCACTTTGGATTCCATGAAATGAAAATTTGCCAAATATTTTTAGTTACAATTGTCAGATCAGAATGTGATGGTTAATACTGAGTTTCTTATTAAATTATGACTTTTCTTTCTCCTCAAATTATACAAAATATTCCAGCGTTTGGCATCTTTTAAGCTTCACTTTCTAGAGGATAAAATTTAAAATCTCAACATTATTAAACCTGAACTTGTTTCCAGGACTGCAAAAAACACTAAATTCCCCATGTATGGAAATAAGAGAGATGGTAACCTTCCTCCCCACATGCTTTAAAAAAAATAAAAAAGCAACCCATAATAACCCTGATGTTTAATTCAAACAGACTCTAATTTCAATGTCTTGTCTATGCCATTCTTGGGGACAAAAATTTTTGTCACCATTTTAAAGAGCACAAGGTTGGTATCAACTTGCATTTCACAGACACACACATAAGAAGCTATACAGTAGCCTAGAATTCCAACTTCCTCTCCATTCCACAATCTTTCCCCCAGGCTTTTAACTCACCACACTGATCTTAGGCATTCTTTATCTTGCTTGCTCCCCCTCTAGTGGAGGTGCTGGGCACCGGGGTCCCAGAGGCTTGAAGGAGGCTAAATGGCTGATTGTCCAACTGGAAAGACAGCAAACCACTGCGTGTTGACTGCCACTGCTCGCTGGCCCAACACTGAAACCTTTCTGTCTATCTTCTTCCGGAAGACGGTGACTCTTATCTAACTAGACTGCTTAATGTGTTCCAATGTGATTTCCCTAACAAATTTCTAAGTCTGCCTGCTATTTATTAACACTATGCCGTAGCAATTCTAAATGCCAATGATAAAATACTCCTCCTTGGAAAAAATTGTGTTGGGCTAAGGTGTAAGCAAAGAATCTAGCTACTGTTTCAATGAATCATCAATGAACAGTAAAACTAGCAAGTGAAACTTTTTTTGGCAATGGAACTGTGTACAAGCCCCTGTGTCCTTGTACTTTGAAGTAAAATGCTGACTCAAGAGGTAATGATTGGGAAATGTAAAGATGTAGAAACAAAGAAGTGCTGTTGGACTAGGGAACTGGTAACAATTTAGACTATAATTCTGCCACATAGCAGAACCACCCCCAAACTCCTGGTTCCCTGAAAGATATAGATAAAGGCTTGACACACATTCCTAAGTTGTTTTCACAGGAAGCAGACCCTCCTCCAGATGAAAACTACTGACCATAAGAACATAGACCCTAGACTGGCTGAAACCAGAAGGTTGATAATATTTGAAACTTCACCTTGATGCCAACAGATTCAAGAACTATCCACAAGCTGATCACACCCTGCTCCTTGAACACTATAAAACTCCTCACTACCCCTTCCATGGTGGGTCACACAGTCTTTAGGGCATTAGCCCACTGTGGCCCCCTTTGCCTGGCAAAGCAATAAAAGCTACTCTTTTCCACTTCACCCAAAACTCTATCTCCATGTTTCTATTCAGCACTGGTGAACAGAGGCTGAATTTTGGCAACAGAAACAGTTTTACTGAGATATAATTCATAAAAATACGATTCACCATTTTAAAGTATAGACTTCAGTGGCTCTTGTACAGTCACAGAGATGTGCACTCAACACCACTATCTAGTTCCAGAGCATTCCATCACCCTCTCCAAAAAATTCCTGTACCTATTAGCAGTCACCCTCCATTCTGCCCTTTCCCCAACTCCTGGTAACTACTCTATGGATTTGTCTATTCTGGTTATTTTATATAAATGAAATTGTACAATATATCACCCTTGGGTCTGCCGTCTTTCGCTTAGCATAACATTTTCAAGGTTCATCCACATTGTCAGTTCAGTTCAGTCACTCAGTCGTGTCCGACACTTTGTGACCTTATGAATCGCAGCACGCCAGGCCTCCTTGTCCATCACCAAGTCCCGGAGTTCACTCAGACTCACGTCCATTGAGTCAGTGATGCCATCCAGCCATCTCATCCTTTGTCATCCCCTTCTCCTCCTGCCCCCAATCCCTCCCAGCATCAGAGTCTTTTCCAATGAGTCAACTCTTCGCGTGAGGTGGCCAAAGTACTGGAGTTTCAGCTTCAGCATCATTCCCTCCAAAGAAATCCCAGGGCTGATCTCCTTCAGAATGGACTGGTTGGATCTCCTTGCAGTCCAAGGGACTCATGTATCAATACTTTATTCAATTTTGTGGCTGGATAATATCCCATTGTATGGATAAAATATTATTTTGTATATCTTTTCATTAGGTGATGGACATTTGCATTGTTCCTATATTTTGGCTACTGTGAATAATACTGCTATGAACACTGATGTACAAAGTTTTGCATGGACATATGTTTTCAACTCTCTTGGATATATTACTAGGAGTAGAATTGCTAGGTTATATGGTAATTCTAGTATTCTTGCCTGGAAAACTCCATGGACAGAGGAGCCTGGCAGGCTGCAGTCTATGGGGTCACAGAGAGTCAGACATGACTGAATGACTGAGCACAGCACAGCACAGCAAGGTAACTCTATGTTTAACTTTTTGAGTAACTGCCCAATTTCCACAGTAGCTGCACCACTTTACATTCCTATCAGCAATGCATAAGGATTCCAATATCTTTGCAACTTTACCAACACTTTTTAGTGTCTTATCTCTTAGAGCAGTGCCATCCTAGAGTGTGTGAAGTGGTAGCTCATTGTGGTTCTGATTTGCATTTCCCTGATAGCTAAGGATGTTGAACATCTTTTCATGTGTTTATTGGTCCTTTGCATACTTTCTTTGGAAAAAAGTCTATTCAGAGGTTTTGCTCATTTTTGACCGGGTCATTTCTCTTTTGATTATTGAGTTATATTTTTTCTTTATATACCAATACCTCATCAGATATGTGACTTGCAAATATTTTCTCCCCTTCTGAAACATCTTTTTACTTTATTGATGATGTTGTTTGAAGTTCCCTATCAATTTTTTGATAGGTGCTTTGGCACTTCCCAGGTGGACCAGTGGTAAAGAATCTACCTGCAATGCAGAAGACACAGGAAATGCACACACATAATTTTAATTAAAATAATCACTAATGCCTCAGGCTGAATAATATTTTTTCATAGTTTGTAAAAGTGCTTCCTATATATAGATGGACCTAGAGATATAGTTTTACTAACAATGACCCTCTGACCCCGTGCTAATCCTTAGTTAGTGCCTGCTCAGTCACTCAGTCATGTCTGACTCTTTGCAATCCCATGGACTGTAGTCCACCAGGCTCCTCTGTCCATGAGATTTTCCAGGCAAGAATACTAGAGTGGCTTGACATTTCCTTCTCCAGGGGATCTTCCCAACCCAGGGATCAAACCTATGCCTCCTGCATTGCAAGCAAGGATTCTTTACCCCTGTGCCACCTGGCAAGTCCATCCTAGTTAGTTAGATTGGACCATAAATACTTTATGAGGTGTCCATCTGTCCTTAGGACAAAGAAATTCCTCAAACTTCCCAGAAAACTTTTTGTAGCTTTACAATGATCATGCTGCATTGTGAATACCTGCTTTTGAGCAAGTAAACTCAGCACTTTTTTAAAAAAATCGTTGGTGTTATTTGGCCAGGAGGATTTGGGTTAGCAGCTTTCCCATAGGAACACAGTCTAGCTGCAAGACTTTTAGAAATCCTCTCTTTAATCAATACTACCTTTTACTTTACACTCCAAGACAGCTTTACCATCTGGTTTCCCATTAAATTAAATTTGTCTAAAAGTTTAAATTATCTTGCTATCATTTGGATCTAGCTAAGCTTACCAATTCAGACTAAGTACACTGAGGGGCAGGGTAGAAAGCAACCCAGGCTGAATTTGTGACCAACTGGCTCAGACAGTAAAGCATCTGTCTACAATGTGGGAGACCTGGGTTTGAGCCCTGGGTTGGGACGATCCCCTGGAGAAGGAAATGGTAATCCACTCCAGTACTCTTGCCTGGAAAATCCCATGGACAGAGGAGCCTGGTAGGCTACAGTCTATGGGGTCGCAAAGAGTCGGACACAACTGAGCAACTTCACTTTCACTTACCTGCAGCATATTTAGAAAGTAATACTGCAGTAGCTAATTAGGCATGGTGATCATGTCCCTCTTTAAGGATCCACAGAAGCAGGGTCTCAGGGCAAGTGGCCAAACAGTAGGCCCTGGGAAACAATGAAGTAGCCCACAGGCTTGGAGTTGCTTTTCTCATCTACAGCTTCATCTGGACCACAAGTATCAGAAGCATAGCTGCTCGTAAACTTCTGGGATGATAGATTAGGGATTAAATTGTGTCTGTCTCTGAAAATAAACACTATGTTGGACCCCTAACTCCCAAGACCTCAGAATCTTACTATTTGAAAGCAGGGACTATAGAGAGATGTTCAAGTTAAGATGAGGTCCTTAGGCTGGACTCTAATCCAAAATAACTGGTGTCCTTTAAAAAAAGGGGGGGGACATTCACACAGAGATGGGCATGTGCAGGGGAAAATCCATGTGATGACACAGGAAGAAGCTGGTGATGTGAAAGACGATTAGCTTGATGTATCTACAAGCTGATGAACAGCTGCTGCTCTTTCTCTAGAGCCTTTAGAGGGAGCGTGGCCATACCAACACCTTGACTTCAAACTTCTAGCCTCCAAAATTGGGAGACAAAACAGTTCTGCAGAGTTTGTGGTGTTTTGTCACGGCAGCCTAAGAAAATGAATCCACAGCTCCATGCAGCATGCAAAGGAAGGACTTTGGGTATCTCAGGTGGAAGGATTATAGTCATTCCAGTGCTGCTGGCACGCCCAGACCATCAGTACAGTCAGCAGTAACATCTTGGAAATGAAAAGGAGCAATACATGGTATACACCCCACATTTCTTGTCTGAAGATGCACATTTCTACTTTACTAAATGTTCTGAGACTTTATGTCTCTTTCTGGCTGTGTGTCTGGTGTGTAATAAAGGAAGAGTAATGGTTGTCTGGGTCGAATTGATGAGGCTGTGAGCTAAATAAGTCAAGAAATCAGTGAAGAAATCATCACCGCCTTCTCACCCCAACTCATTCTTTATAAATAATGAGGATGTCTTATTGGGTGATATGAAATTTCATCATAGGCATATTGAAGGGCTATAACCACGTAGGTATTGTGAGGCTGTGTAACTAGTAGGGATCAAAATAAAGCTAAATGACAGTGATAATGACTGTCTGTAGATTATAAATCACTGCAAATATATACTAGGCACTTCAGATTGGTAGAAACTGTAAATAGTCTGCATCCTGATCCAGCCAAATTTAAGCCAAATACTGATACAATGACAAGTTGGTACTGCTATAAATTAATGAGGCCAGTTAAATAGATGCAAGGATTCTTTCCATTTTATCTACCATTATCCCTTTTTCATACATTGCCTGTGGGATGATATTACACACAATTGTGTGGGAGGAAAAAGATCACTGAAACAAATTTATCAAGACTTGTTTGGGCATTTCATTTTTAACTTTATTTCATGATATTGTCATTTATTCATTAGGCAGGTATCTATTGAACCCTTATTACACGTACTAAGCAACCAAGGCACAGCCAATAAGAAGAGCTTCTAAATACTGATGTCAGATGAAGCTGATATGGTGACTTCAGCCTGAGAGGTCAAACACACACAGTTCTCCAGAAAAGTTTTGGCTCTGTCACAGCAAATCTAAAGGTTTTTTTCATCTTAAATATGTATAAGGACTTGAGAGATTTTCACCCAAACTTTACTCCCAGGGAAAAAGAAGCCAAAACAAAATGTGTCTAGAAAACACACGGTATTTCTCATTCCACGTATGTCTCCAATTTAAGAAAGTTTGCTTATTTTTCTGACAAAGTATATTTTAACAAAAATTTAGTTCTCATTGAACAGCAGAAAAATGATGGCTGAAAGCTTGGTGAAAAAGAACTGCTCAATACTAATGTGTTTACTTGTGGGGTAGGAGGAAAGGAACGTGGCATATATTATGTACTTCTTATGTGCAGGGTTTTCTAGAATTTTCTTAAACCTTATAGAACCCTAGGAGGGAGACACCTTTCTCCTCCATCTCCTCCTCCTCATCATCACCATCGCCATCATTTGTATTATTATCATTTTGTAGATGAGGAGACTGAAGTTCAGAGAGGGGAAGTGACTTCCCTAAGGTCACACACCCAGCAAGAGGCTGCTTCATACTCTCCCACACTGCAAAATGCTGCTTCCAACTTACAGCTTCAAGAAAGATATCCAGCTTTTAACACCTCCTCACTATATGTAGTCTTGTACATTTGTCCCAGTATTTTACCACTGTGCTTAGTCACTCAGTTATGTCAGACTCTTTGCAGCGCCATGGACTGTAGCCTGCCAGGCACGTCTGTACATGGGGATACTCCAGGCAAGAATACTGGAATGGGTTGCCATGCCCTCCTCCACGGGTTCTTCCCAACCCAGGGACCAAACTTGGGTTTCCCACGTTGCAGGCAGATTCTTTACCGTCTAAACCACTAGGGAACCCCAGTATTTTATTAGTGAACGTGTATTATATTTATGACTTATAGACTCCTAAATACATTACTTTTATTTCATAATCTTCTCCTCTTATGTCTTGTGTTCTCCAGTGATATATTTTAGATCTGAGAAAGTTTATATTTCAAAATGATTCATTTTGTTCTGCCAACTGCAAGGCAAGACTGCAATAAATGCATTCTTGTTGATGAAGAGTGTGTATTTGTGAGCAGAAAGAAATACTATCTGAATTTACATTGTGTTCTGGACCACCACCAACTAATACATTGACATGCCAATATACTGGATTGTTTACATACAAAGTAAATGTCAAACAAAGGGAAAACCCTTTTGTCAGTTACTAGATATTCCTCTTACCTTCTGGGACCTGTCAGATTGAAGCAAAATGTGCCTGCTTCATCCTGTCATTACATTTGACCTAAACTTCATTTAAAAGACTGGAGAATTCATTTTAAACATGTAGTATTGATTAGGCTTTAGAAAAGTATTTGCCTTGGAATTTGATTTAAGTCTTGCTCAACATTCACTTGTCAGGAAGGTAACAGCTTTACAAATGAAACCAAAAAGGAGGCATTTCATTCTAATTTCATTTGAAAAAAAAAAAGATTTTATAGAAGGAGACAAATTGGAAGAGCAACAAATTATCTCACCATCAAGGGCTCAAATGCCTGCTTTGGCCAGTTTATCAGTTATCTGGGCAGGAGACGACCAGGACGTTTACTGCTCAATGGTAAGGAGCACATTGAAAGGCCTGTTGACAGCTGATATTAGAGCTTTCCTTACGTTTATCTTTTTCTTCTTCTTTCAACAAGAGATTCCTGTTAAGAGCCTTTCTGGCTTTATGATGCTGAGCGACTGTGGACCGCAGCCCTACTCAGCCCATGCGGAAGCCGGGATTTCCAGCAAGATGTCCCCCACTGCCAGTGAGATCAAAGGGACACAGACAGAGGCTCCCCCCCAACAGTGGGTCTTTAACCAGCCCTCTAGTGTGCTGGGGACTGCTGAGCTGGCCTTACTACCATGTACACTTGAAAGAACACCTCGCTCCTCCTGATCGCTACTGGTTTCTATAGAAACAAGAAAGAATCTGTTCTTTTGCGAAAATTTTCCCCTACAGCTTTTTCTAGCACTGTATAAAACATTTATTTTTTGCTATCACTCTCCTCCATTTATAGCATCATTTAACCGATCAAAGAACAATGGGCTGAGTAAAGATGAGCGTGTCCTTCGTGTTCAGAAACCAAATCTTAACGTGCATTAAGCAGCCATGGTCAGTTCCTCTCTCCTGGGTCACTTTAAGACTCAAGTGTTTTAGAGTAAATACTTGAAACAATGGTGTATAGGAGAGGGAAAAGGGGTCAACAAGGTATTTACCCCACCACAGGCTGACTTTTCCACTTCAGAATACTTCAGCAGTTACAGTATTTAAATGAACTCTGTCTCATCAGCATCACCATAAATTATCCTTGAAAACTCTATGGCTCCTGACCACAGGAACGTGAGTCATGGCCTTGATGCCTGTGTGGCTTAGCTTTGAGATAACAACTGGGTTTCCCTGAATTATTATCACGTGCCCTTCTCCAGGGACTACATTTGCTCAAGAGTTGCTAAGTCTAGTAAATATTGTATCTGTCCTCTTGTAATCACCAAGCAAACAGACTTGCCCTCCATCATAGGAAACCCCCAGAGCTGTTAGGTTATGAAAGAGGTACTGAACTAGGGCCGTGCTTAAAAACTAAGAATGGGAATCTCTATAGCATAAATCAAGATTAAATCCGCTACCTGGTTGCATGTGTCTACTCTTCTATCACATTCCATTCATTTATTCCTGACTCAATAAAAATTGAGTGTCACCTATTTGCCACACATGGGGTTTCAAGCACTGTAGGTAACATGTGGCATTGAGCAATACACACAGTCCCTGGCCACCGGGAGTTCATAGTCCAGCATGGGAGACAGGCATTAAACAAATACTCACACAATGAACTACAACAGTAAGAAAACCTATGAAGCAAAAGGACCGACTGCCTAAGAGGGACTCTGATGTAGGGTCTAAGGGGTCACAGAGACACCTGGGTGTTTTTCTAGCACATTGTTTATAAAGAGATATAAAGTAGGGTTTTCACTTCAGATAAAATTAGCTTGAAATTTGTGCATTGTAAAATCGTGTAACTGTCAGAGATCTTGAGAGGTGAATGGTTTCAGATGAAATTATCTTGAAATCTGTACCTGTTTTGCAAAATCATGGGACTTCTCAGAAATCTTGAGAGGTGAATGATTCAGTTCTTCAGGATAATGGCTTTCTCAATCTGGAGATTCTTAAAAATGAAGGCTTTCAGACTTCTTTGGTGGCTCATCTGGTGTTTAAACATATTATAACTCTGAGAATTCCATCTTAGCTACCAAGATATCGAATGGACCACATCATAAAGTAACTCACCCATAAAGTAGCCTTAAACTGGGAGAGAAGGGGAAGCAACTGCACTGAAATGCTGTATTGTATGCTCTGAATCCAATACAGACTGAGCACCAGAGTCTGAGGACTAACTCTCTACTCATAAAACACATAAACAATAAAATAAATCCTTGGTATTCATGGTGATCCAGTTTTGCTATTCACACAACCATTATCATTTTCATACTTTTCATTCTTTTGCTTTTATTCTGAATCTGAACTTCTGAGACAAAGTTGGTATCTGGTTAAAAAAAGAGACACTTACAAATGCATATTGATAAAGGGCATGAACTTTAAAATCAGACACACTGAGTTTGAACCCTAACTGCACCACCTATTACTGTATAAACTTGGGCAAATCATACAACATTTTGAGTCTTGGTTTTGTACCTGTGAAATGGGGATAATAATAACTCATGAAGTTGCTGCAAATGTTAAATGAGATAATACATGTAAACTATTTGGCACAGTGCTTGGCACAGAGTAAACATACAGAAAACAAAGGCTTAGGATATGCACACACCTGAAAATGCACTTTTAACTGACCTATACTTTTATACATATTTTATAAATACGTATGTGTGTATTTCTTCCTACCTTATTGCTATTGTGAAAATAAAGGAAACCTCATTTAAAATGGAGTCAGGAAGCCCTGAAAGGGGACCCTCTGCCACTGCACTACCACTCTCTGCCACTTGCAGACCCCAGCAGGAAGAAGTGTACTTTGTATTTCCAAACGACAAGAAGTTTACACATTCTTGAAGGAGGAAGAGAGATTTTCTCTTGGCCTAGCAACAGTCCAGCCAATGGGAAAAAAAAAACACATTTAGCCAATGAGAAGCCACCACCACCTTGAACTCATACTTTACTCCAATGAACTTCCATTTTAAACAACCCTTCCCAACCTCCTCCTTTCCTCTATAAAATATGCTCCTCTTCTTTGTTCTCCAGGCTTGCCTATGGCATGACATAGTTTGCTTATGCTGACTACAATTCCTCTGCTGTTCTCAAACTAATTTTGCTGGTAAAATAACTAGCTATTTTATTTTTAAGGTTGGCATTTCATGGTGTCAGAAGTGGGATCCAAAGATGACAATCTCCTGAGGAAATAATGACTCCTGGAACTGTCTGGAATATCCACTTCAGCAGCTTGTACTCTCTCCTTCTGTGAGTTATCTTTTTCTATTAAATTGAGTAGGCCTTTTCTTGGATCCAAGCTCTCTTCCTTTGGTCAAGCTCTCTGATTTTATTTGGGACCTGTTTTTGTTTTAATGAAGGCTCTTCCCTTTCTGGTGAGTACTCTTCGGTTTTCTAAACTTCAGAATTTTAAGCAGTGGGATCAAACTCTCCTCGACTATCTCGAGGGGGTCCCCCTTCTGGGATCCCAGCTGGTTTTATGTTTAAAAGCTATGGTCCCTCCTTATGCACATTTTAACTAAATGGACCAATTTGACCAAAATAATTTAGAATTCCAATGGCCATTATGGGTAACTTTTGACCTCTCCAAATTTGTTTTTCTCAGAACTAAATTAGAAGACCACATCTCTAAAATTAGGGCTCCTGGAGGCTTCCAAATGCATTCAAGACTCTAAAATCACCTCTTTACAAAATACTATTTCTAAATTAATTGAGGAAAATAAACAACTGGAAAAAATTAAAAAGCTACTAAGGTCTCTTTTCCCCCTCCCCTACCCTCTATGTCTCCAGGTACACAGCAGCCATCTTGTGCCAAGGTCTTGACCCTGGTACCATTTTCCTTTTTTCCTCTGTGCTGTTCTACCTTCTCATTCTATTCCTTTCACTGAACTTCCTATTTTCTATGAACTTCTCCCTACTTTCACCTTACCTGAACCTATTAAAATCTTCCTCTTTAAATTAGGCCTACTGAAGATTCAAATGATAAATCTCTAATTTCTTGTGTTCCTTTTACAAACGCTGAACTACAAGCTATAGTTCAGTTCAACTACATAGCCAGATTTTCCCAAAGTAACTGAGGATCCCCACAGATTTGCTGAGGAATTTAATATGGACATTCATACTTATCAGCCTGGTTTCTCTGACTTACATCTGCTAGTTCACATGCTTGTCAGTGAAGATCAAGCTGAATCCTGGATTAAGAACTGCTAGTTGGGTAAATCCAAAAGAGTTCTTAGGAGTACAACCAAGGAGGCCAACTCTCTATTATATGATCAAACTCAGGGAATTGCCAAGTGACACCATTTGGCAACTTCTAAGCTTTTCCCAAAACCTATTAATTGAAATGAGATTCAGACTTGAATTCAGAAACCCAAATGAACCTCTGCACAACTATCACAGTCAATTCCAAATTATTTTTAAGGACAATTCTGGTCTATGGATGTTGAATCCACTCAGGTAGGCTTTACCTCCATGTTAATTAAGGGCTAAACCAGGATCTTTCTCTTCCAGTTAAAATGACCAGGGTGGAATGGGAAACTACATCTATGCCAAATTTAATCAATTTAGCAACAAAGTTTGTCTAAACCCAGCATGATTCAACTAAAAGGAAGACCACTAAAATTTTCACTTTCTAACTCCTACTAATGGAGGTCCATAAACAAACAAAACAAACCTCCTGGTTTCAGCCATCACTGCCAAAAGCCAGGACATTGGGAAAAAGACTGTTACAAGTTTAAGCACTCCAGGTACCTTCAGCCCTCCAACCAGCCTTTCCAATGCCCTCCTAACCCCCAATGATGGGGCTCTGAGGAACTACAGCGTGAGTGCATGCTAAGTCCCTTTAGTAGCATCCAACTCTGCAACCCGATGGACTGTGGCCTGCCAGGCTCCTCTGTCAATGGGATTCTCCAGGCAATAATACTGGAGTGGGTTGCCTTGCCTTCCTCCAGGGGATCTTCCCAACCCAGAGATCAAATTCGTGTCTCTAATGTCTCCTACACTGGCAGGCAGGTTTTTTTTACCAAGAGGACCACCTGGGAAGCCTAAGGTGTGCTTCCAAATCCTCCCTCTTAATAAGCTTGAAGAAATCACTCTCTAGATTGGGAATGAATATTTCTATGACCTTATTGACACCAGAGTTACACTCTCAGTGCTTTACCCCACTGTTATTAAGCAGTGCCTGCCTCAGAGTATTAAAAGGGTCAAATAGTGATGATCCCAAATAAAAGTCAACAGGTTCTTGTTTCTAACCCTACCTCTTTCAATTTAGGCCCTCTAAAAGATAATACCCAGCCTTTGCTCCTTAGTCCCCCCCACTCTTATTCATTTACTGGGTTGAGATTTCCTAGAAAAATATTCTGGATTTTCTTTTTCCCAAGAAATGGAGAATAATTCTAGAATTTAATAACAGCAACCAAAATAGCCACCTACTGAGTGAATCATATGACCCTTGAACATCTTTTATTTGCTCCATCTCTGATGGCACTGAACCTAATTCTCAGGAAACTAATCATTTGTCCCTATAAGATCAGCTGCCACCTCCTTATGGGCAAAATCCTCAACTGATATAGGCAGAGTCCTCCTATTAAGATGCAAATAGATCCATCAAAGCCTCTTCCCAGAATTAACCAATACCCTATAAACAAAGAGGCCCTCCAGGGCATTAAGCCAATAGTGGATGATTATATGGCCCAGAGTCTCATTATGTGGCACACTAGTCCCTGCAACAGGCTTCCCAGGTGGCTCAGTGGTAAAGAATCCACCTGCCAATGCAGGAGATATGGGTTCAAGCCTTGGGTCAGGAAGATCCCCTGGAGAAGGAAATGGCAACCCACTCCAGTATTCTTGCCTGGAAAATTCCATAGAGAGAGGAGCCTGATAGGCTGCAGATCATGGGGTTGCAAAGAGCTGGACATGAAATTAGCAACTAAACAACAAAAACGGTCCCTGCAACATCCCTGTTTTACCTACAGAGAAACCCAATGGCCAAGGATGGAGATTTGTCCAAGATCTCCAGGCCATAAACTATACTGTCATCACTTGTCACTCTGTTGTTTCCAATTCCAATACTTTTGCAGCCTCATACCTGCCAAAGGCAAATTTCTCACTGTGAGTGATTTATTAATATGTAGCACCTTCTTTAGCATCCCTACAGATAATGCTAGTCAATATCTCTTTGCCTTTATTTGGGAAGGACAACAATATACCTGGACAGTAATGACCCAAGATTTTACCAAAAGTCCTTCTTACATCTCACAAATACTGAAAGCTGATTGAGATGATATAAAATGTTCTGGAGGCTCTACTTTATTACAGTAAGTAGATGACTTGCTTCCCTGCTCCCCTTCCCAAATCTTTTTTTAGGAAGACAGCATCTACCTGTTGAAGCTTTTAGTCTCAAAGGGACATAAAGTTTCTAAGGAGAAACTACAGTTTGTTCAAACCCAAGTTCGTTATTTGGGGCACCTGGTCATGGGAGAGCAGCTGAAACCCAGAGAAGCTTCATGGCATCCTGAACTTTCCAAAGCCCAATACCAAACTCAGTTTTGAGGTTTTCTTGGGTTGGCTATTTATTGTTAGAACTGGATTCTGAACTTCTCTTTCATGGCCCAGTCTTTTTTTTTTAATATTTTTATTTTTACTTTATTTTACTTTACAATTCTGTATTGGTTTTGCCATACATTGACATGCTCCACTAAAGAACAGCAAACCTGACTCTTACTGCTTGGGAAGATCTGCATGACCTAGGTTTTAATACCTTAAAGGAAAGCTTGATGCATCTTCCTACCCATGGACATTCTAATTATCAACTTTATATTGGAGAAGGAGACAAGTACTCTAGGAGTAGCCACCCAAAAACACGGGGTTCACCATTGCCCCATAGGTACTACAGCCAGCAGACAGACCCTATGGTATGAGGACGCTCCTTACCTCAGAGCCATTTCTGCCACATTCCTTTTACTTAAGGCCACCAAAGAGATAGTCGTGAGATCCCTTCTAATCATCTTTGTACCCCATGCAGTAGAGCCCTCCTGAATTCTCATCACTCTCAACACCCTTCAGCCAGTCATCTTACTTTCTACGAAATCCTCATAGTAATCACTCCTCATGTAACTCTCTCATTGTGATCACCTTAGTTCTGCCACCCTTCTTCCCTTCTCTAAGGACTACACTCCTCATGAGTGACTGACAGATCATCTTTTACCCCCTTGCCATGATACACAGGAAACTCCTCTAACCAATGCTGTTTTCATGGTTTACAAATGGTTCTGAAAGAATTAAAATGGTAAATATTGTGCTGGATATGTAGTATCAACTCCTTTTAAAGTCATCAAGGCGGGACTTTTGCCTTTGGCTACCTCCGCCCAACAGGTTGAAATATATGATCCTACTTGGGACCGAATTTTATCAAAGGGCAAAACAGCAGACAGTAGATATGCCTTTGGAGTAGCCCATGACTTCAAAGTGCTGTGGAAACAGCAAGTCCTCTTTACTTCTAGTGGGGATAAGATTTTCAATGGCTCTTATGTCCAGGATGTATTAGAGGCCACATTCTTGTCAGCCACTTCAGCTATGATTAAGGTCCCTGGGTATTCCAAACTTGACTCCCTGGAAGCTAAAGGAAACCACATTGCTGACATTTCCACCAAGAATGCTGCCCTCAAAGGAATGAAAGATCAAACCTCTGTCATGTCCAAATTGACAAATGATAACCTAGAGAAATCAGTTTGAGGAGCCCAAGAATTGGCTCCAGAAAAGGAAATACAAGATTGGAAATCTAGTAACTGTTGGCTCAATAACAGGGAGAACTCTGGTTTGGGCCAAATAACAATCTAGTCTAACCAAGGACTCTAAAATTCTCATTACTGTATATGCATTAAACTATTGGTCCACACCAATGATAAACACAGATAAAATGATCAACACTGGTGGAAGATAACAATAAGGCCACAAAAGTGCCTATTTTGCTTGCCCCACCTGCCCAAAACATATATAATTCAGGAAAACCTGTTGGCAGTGCTCCTGAACACTTTAAATTGCCCAATGGACACTAGAGGTTTGGGAAGCAGATTTTACTCAATTTCCCCCATCTCATGGATATAAATATGCTTTAGTCATGGTTTATATGTTTTCCCACTGGGTCTAAGACTTCCCATGTAGACAAGCTACCACCTCTTCTGTGCCTAAAATTCTTTTAGGAAAGATTATCTTTACCTGGAGTAGTCCTCTTGAGCTCCACAGTGGCCAGGAACTCATTTTACTGGTCACATATCACAAGTCTGTACTGTTTGGCCAGTTTTCACCACACTTCCCACCCTCAGCTCTCAGGGCTGGTCTGATGCACTAATGGCAACATTAAGACTCAGTTCACAAAATCCGTGAAAAATCTTTCCATTTGTAGTACCCTGGCCAAAGGCGCTGCAATCAGTCCTTCTAAATCTCGGGTTCAAACCCTTTTGGAACCCATAAAATCTCACCTTTTGAGATAATCACAGGATGCCCAATGCACCTGGCTTCTGCTTCTTTTGATCCACAACTGATAAAAGGAGATCAGACTTCAATATTGTAAAGGCTTAATTGCTTGCTTCTGTTGAAAATTACCATGCTTTAGAAGTACAGTCTTTTCACAGTGTCTCCCATCTTTCATATTTCCTGGAGACAAAGACTTAAACATCACTCCTTACAACCTAGAGATTTCATCTATTGGATAATACACCTCCAGAAAGACTCCCTTCAGCCTCATTGGGAAGGCCCCTATCAGGTACTATTAACCAATTGTGTTGTTAGACTTCAAGGAATAGACTCTTAGATTCACGTATCACATCTAAAGAAAGTGTCAAGCCCTGGCTGGACCTGCACACAAACCGGTGACCTAAAAATACAGATTTTCAGAACTTGAGGTGAACAGCCATTGAAGGAGGCAGCTTTCTAAAGATAACCAGACCAGGCCTGTATACCCATTTTTCACTGTTGCTTCTCACTTGATTTTCTCCTTCTCTTTATTGGAAAGACAATACTCGTACCTGACTTTCCAATCTCCTGAGAAAGGAGGAAACATTTCTGAGTGTTGGATCTTTCAGCAGAAACTCTGATCTGTTCACAATGTTGGTGATCCCTTGATTTTATCTGTAACCAATTTCTCTTTAGTCCCAAATACCACTGTCAGTTATACTCACTAGCCTATGCGTGTTACCTATCTGGTTAGACTATTACAGCCAGATGTTCCCATACTTTGTTTCAAACATTCTCCAACAATAACCACACTAGTGCAGTTGAACACCTCCATCTTTGCACTCTTTTTCTTATTTTTAAATACAACCCATTACCTTGGGACCCAATCCTTCTGTTGACTCTGAGCAACATCAATGAAATAGAAATCATTATAATTGAATGCTCTCAGGGCCATAAACCCAGTTGCAAGCATATGAATCACTACATTGTATTTGCATCCTTAAAGTTTGGTAAACAGCTTAGAATGAAAAAAGTTAACAAATATGACATTTTTATCATTATTAAAATAAAATGGAGAAAGCTAAAGATAGCAAAGAACCTAAAACCTAAAGCTAACATCTTCAAATGACTATGTATTTTAAATTATTATGGCTACCAGTCAATCCTAAAAGAAATCAACCCTAAATATTCATTGGCAGGACTGATGCTGAAGCTGAAGCTCCAGTATTTTGGCCACCTGATGGGAAGAGCCAACTCAGAAAAGATCTTGATGCTGAGAAAGACTGAGAACAAGAGGACAAGGGGGCAGCAGAGGATTAAATGGTTGGATGGTATCACTGACTCAATGGACATGAGTTTACGCAAACTCCAGGAGATAGTGAAGGACAGGGAAGCCTGGCATGCTGCAGGTCATGGGGTAGAAAAGAGTCAGTCATGGCTTAGCGATTAAACAACAACAATGACCTTAATTTTTTTTCTAACTTTGTTTCCTAGGAGTAAAATCCAAATCATCTCTGATAAAAATATATTCACAAATTTTTGCTGCTGGTGCCTTTAGGGAAATACTGACTAAAGTGTTTTAGAGAATCAGTCTCCTACAACCTAAGAAAATACAATACAGGGGAGATAGCATGAGTTTCTATCATATATATATGATAAATTACCTAATGTTCCTTCAAGCACAACTATATACTATGGCAAATTCTTAGGCTGTGATCACAAAGTCAAGCACTGACAGTTTCCTGGGTTGACAATAACAGGCCAGCCATTAGCATAACCCTCAACATAACATAAACCAGAGGAAACATGGAGGAAGGAAGGTATAAATTCAGCTTGGAGAAATCCAGAAAGGCTGCTTGGAGAAGGCTGCACTTGGGTTGAACACTGAAGGATGATTAGGTTAGCAGTGATGGAGAAGGTGAGAGAGACCTCTTCCTGACCATTGGAAGAGCAAGAGTAAAGGCACAGATGAGGAAGGAAAGAACAAAAAATAAGTAATTACAAATATGAAATGGCCGAGCAAAAGGTGTGGTGAGAAAGGACAGATGGGGCCACATCAATGCCTCCAAAATAGTATGTTGAGTACTCTTAATGCTTTTTTCTCTAATCAAGAAAGAACTACCAAATGCTTTGTAGAAAAACACCTGTCTTCCAGACAGTTCATTGCCTCTCTTGCATCAAATGAATGAGGCAGCTCCTCTATAATTACATAGGCATTTTGGACTTCACTTTCTTACCAATTTCTTTATTAGTTATTGAATATAGTCTAATGATGGAGAAGGAAATGGCACCCCACTCCCATATTCTTGCCTGGAGAATCCCATGGACAGAGGAGCCCGGCAGGCTGCAGTCCATGGGGTCTCAAAGAGTTGGACCCGACTGAGCAACTTCACTTACTTACTTACTTACTTACAGTCTAATGATATAGTATATCTGTCATCCTAAGTGCCTTAGACATGACCAAAATATATATTTAAAATATATCTGGGATTGAATTCAAATGAACAAATAGAGTTGCAGTTTAGTCCTAAAATACTGCTACTGCCAGACAGGTAACTGTCCATGCTGGATTTATTGTCTTTCCACAGTAAGAGAAACATCATTTGCAGCATGTTTGTTGTTTTCTTCAATTGTAGCTTTCCTGTCTGAGTATATGGAGATTTCTGTGTCAGTCTGCAGAGTTTCCCTAGCTTGATTAACTTTTTGGTATCTCCTTCATTTTTGTGTTAACCCCTGGAAAGAAGAGGTAGACAAGTTCTAAAGAGGGTCTGTTGTCGTTCCTTCCTGCCTTTCACCAAGCATTTACCAAACGCCTGTCATGTGCCAGCCACCAACTTGGACACTCGATGCACCAGAAGATATAAGAAAGTGTTCCCACTCTACCCTCAAGCAGTCTTGTTGGGGAGACAGCCCAGGGTGAAATTCAGTACAGAGATGTTTGCAGGCTTACAAATGAGTGCATGGAATGGAGGGGTAAAAGGTTCCCAGTGGCTTGCTTACAAACAGTTTTATTTTGTTCTTGTCTCACCAAAGATAAAACTTCAATCACTATTTCACAAAGGCTAGTCCTTTATTATAGGGAAAAAAAAAAAACATTTCAAGAGCCTGTAGTTATATAGGCATAAAGCACCACGGTCCGCCTGGCCACTCAAGACAAAAATTGAGAGGACATGCTCAATTCCTCCCTTTCAGTCAAACTTCCCCCTCCAGAGACACACATGGGATCCATCAGCAGCCATTATTGACTCCACCTCTAACACATCTCCTGCATCCATGCATTTCTCTCCATCCGCGCACATCATCACTCGCCTGCCCCACTTCCACAGCCTCAAGATCTGGCCTCCCTCGTCTCCTTCTTCACCTCCCTCCAGTGTATTCTCCAAAGGTGCCCTTATAATATGTGAATTGCCTCATGATATTTCCCCCTTCAACTCCTCCAATGGCTTCCCACTGAAGATGGTATAAAATTAAATTTCCTCATCTCAGTCTTTGAAGTACCCACCAATTTGGTCCTTGTGTACCTCCATGACCTCAGCCTCTGGAACGTTACCCTCCTTAACAAGGTTCATTTTGTTCCTCGAAAAAGCCAAGCATGCCCCTGCCTCAGGGCCTTTTGTATTGTGCTGCCATCTCCCTGAAGAGTTGCCTCAAGATCCTTGCTTTGTTGGCTTCTTCTCATCATTCAGGTCTCAGCTCCACCAGGGTCTTCTCAGACCACCCGGCTATAGTCGGCCTCCTCTACTTCCATGACTGCATCACACCATCTGATCTGATTGTCTTCAAATCGCGTACAGAAATAAAAAACGAGAGCATCTGTTGCTTTTTTCACATCTGCCCACTAGGACTAGAATGTAAGCTCCATGAAAATAAGCATCAAGTTCCCTACTGGCCGCTCAGCACCTAGCAAGCGGGGAAGGAAGGGGAAGGAGAGAAGGAGGGAAGGAGGGGGGAGAGGAAATGGAAGGGAGTTTCCTTTGACCTGAGTGCATTTGTTTTCAGTTTTGATTTTCTGGAATAGTTGAGTTGGCCTGTCTAACTTTGGTTGACATAGGACTTGGAAGAGGGAAGGGAACATGGGAGACAAATCGTTTTTTTTTTTAACTCAAGCAAAGGGATAGGACTACAGCCCATTGGTGCAGTGTCACCTGTAAGGATGAGTGATGCTGGGCTCTTTCTTAGAGTGGCCTGCAGGAGTCAGAGGGCCAAGGGAAGATACTGAAGGTATTCCTTTCCTGATGGACTTGGCCAGACTCTAGGCAGCCAACTCTGTTGTGTCCATGGGTTTGTATTCTAGTGTTGTATGACTTTTACTCACTATTCAACTATGGCTTCTTAACCCTAAGTCAATACACAGCCCCCAGGACAGTACCCAGTGTGTCTACTTGATGCCAAAGCAACCTACCAACTAAATAAATGTGTTTTTTTTTTTTAAAAAAAAAGAATACAGTCAGGTAGACAGGTTCAACATCAGGTAGACAGAGCCATGCTGTCTTGTGCTGGCATTCCTCTTTTGTCTTAAATTGCACACAAAAAAATTAACAATGCTGGGGGACTCACCACTGTAATTAACATCTTCCCATAAGTAGGTTCAATAATTTCACAAGGTCTATAACTAGGATTAGAACTCATGGACCCTGAAATTTAATCATACGAGCTCCTCATGGAAGGGGCCATTTCTATACTGACTTTCACTGTCTTTGATTTGAAGTGATCATGAATACTGTATAACTTGCCCTACTCTTTTTTTAAGTGGGTACCCTTAGGTGAACCAGTTCCATTAAGAGTAGCTCACCATTGAGTCACTGTCACAAAAATATGTCAAAGAATGTGGCTCTCTAACAAAGTCAAGCACCCCCTCAAACAGGTTGAGGACACAGAGCCCTCAGGAAGATTCTTAGTGTGCTAGGGTATACATGGCCCTTCAGGATCAGAGCATCACTGCCCCCATCCAGAGGGTCTGTTTCACCATTGTGAGCTGGGGCCTAGGGAGTGCCTGGCATGTTGGGGAAACCCCTACCCCATCTCTGAACTGCCCCTCTCCTGCCTGCCCCATGAGCTGGGACTGAATCCTTCTTAGGAAGCAAGATGGGCACGGGAATGGGGTCACCAAGGGTACATCATCACCACTCCTTGAACCTGACTCCCTGTGCGCCCTCACAAGGGACAGTCTCTAGAAGTGGTTCCCTCCATGGGACTTGTGTTTCCCAAACAGTGTCCCCACCTGACCCAGGGCTGTAGATAGGAATCACCATGGAAAACAGATCAAGTTCTCAAAGACTCAAAAGCTGATTTCACTTATTCACTGAACTCCTTCTTCACTCAGTTGTTGTTTTTAACAACCATGAAATATTTCTGAGTACCTACTGAATGTCAGGCTGGCACAGTGGATACAAAGAGCATAAGACGGAAGCCAGAGTCCTCTGAAAGAGGAAAATACTGCAAACAAATAATCACGCTGTTGGGAGAGCTGCAGAAAGTGTTAGGGAAGCCCAGAGGTAAAATACACTGTCAGCAAGAAGCCCATGGAGGGGGACAGAAAGAAATTAGGGAAAGCTTGAGAGAGGGAGCATTAGAATTGGGCTTTCAGGGTTAGCAGGAGGTACCCAAAAACTCAGTCATCAATTACATTAGAATTTTAAGGCAAATTCTTAAAAATCAAAATTAATGCACTTTTTTTTTCCTTTTGCCTCAGGCTCCAATGTCCCTGAGAACATTCTGATTCTGTCATCGTTTAAAAATTAGATCTTTTTTTTCTTCATTGTGGATTTTTTTTAATTTTGATTTTTCACAAAGACTCTATTAAAATATTACTGTCTCAATGACTGATGCTACCTGAAATGCTGGGTTGGGGTGATGGACCTGCCTCCCTCTAGTCATAGACCTTCCCTAAGCCAAGCAATGTGTGTGATGAGGGGTAGACAATCAGCCCATTTTTCCACCCAGTCAACTAGAACAGACCAACACGAACTACTAAACTCACTTCCCTGGCACTACTTGGCAGAATCAAACCTGGCTTCTTGATGTGGGAACCTCACTGATCACTCGTATATACTTAGTCGCTCAGTCATGTCCGACTCTTTGTGACCCCATGGACTGTAGCCCACCAGGCTCCTCTGTCCATGGGATTCTTCATGGACAGAATACTGGAGTGGGTTGCCATGCCTTCCTCCAGAGGATCTTCCTGACCCTGGGTCTCTTATGTCTCCTGCATTGACAGGGGTGTTCTTTACCACTAGTGCCATCTGGGAAGCCCTATGTGCCCTCTATTATCTAACACACACAGGGCACCAAGAACTGAACACACAGCATTCAACAGCCAGCTCCCTGGATTTCTGGTGTCTGTTAATGTCTTTCCTCTAAGTGAAGTCAGTACTTCAGAAAAATGGTCATCCCCCTTCATCAGAAAGTTGAATGGCATCCATTACTATTTTCCTCCCTTTTACTAAATGAATGCATTTGGCACTGGTAAAGAAGCTCCCTTTAGCTGAGTAAAGCTAAAGAGCTGGTGCCAGTCTCTTTGAGGGGGATGGGGGGATGGAGCCATTTCCAAGAATTCCAGGCTATAATTTTTACATTACAGTCTTATTACCAAGAGGTGGTTTTGTTTGGCACATCCTTTTCCATTTCTTATACATTTGGAGACAGACATGAGAACATATGTGCTCTCTATTATTTCTTCTAAATATTCCTCTTGTTTAAAAGGGGAAGGTGGGCCTTGGGAACCCAGCTTGATGACAGAGCCACTATAGATAGGTCTGTAAATGAGCCTCTGGCTTCTGACTTCAAAGATACAGCATGGTGAGCAGGGAAAACACTCAGGCCCACAAAACTGCCTCTCACTCTTACAGCTCATAACCTCATTGATTTCAGTCCAGATTTATGGCATCATTTGTTCCTGATAAGAACTACTCGCCTGCACAACTCTACCAGGAAAAGGTAAAATATAACCTAGCAGGGCAAACTAGAAAGGGAAAAGAAAAATCAAACCGAGTGAGGACTTGACAAATTCACTGCTCTTGCTTAGCTTCTTTTGTTCATTTAATACAACTTGCTCTGTAAAACTGGCCTCAACAGTCCCAATTTGTGCCTTCATCCTCGAAGGGACCAGCTCAGATGCTGGGGACCAGTGAGCTGTGACTATCCAAGACCCACGTGTTTGTTAAAGGCAGTTAAGCATCAGATGGGGTGAAAGCTTACATCAGCCCAAGTTCAAATCTCACCCTGGCCCTTTATGAGCTGTGTACCCTGGGCAAGTTACTTAATGTCGGCACCTTTGGAAAAGATGAGTGCCTAAGGTTCTCAAAGAGCCATGGGTTAATGAGTGAAAGCATAGCAAACACACTGCCTGAGTCATGGTAAATATTCAACAAAATGATACCACTATTAACGGACACTTTTGAAAATATTTACATTCATTTGTATAAAGATATACTTTAGCAACTGTTCTTAACAGGTACAACAGGTCACGACAATTTTTAGTGTCATGACAGTCTACCACTGAGAATTAAGAAACCTCCTTTTATTTAAATGGAGTAGAATCATAAAATAATGAGGCTCTTCAGATAACAAACTAGCAGACATTTGACATTCAAATGAATGCCGGCACCTTCGAAGCAGCACCATGAGGAAACTGTACCCTGTTTTCAAGGAGACAGACATTGCTCAACCGAGTTTGGAATTCCTCCGAGGGAATTACCTTCAAGAATAGTTATGAACCAGGCATGAAAATGAGGCTCATTATTTTCCAGCTCATTCATTCTTCAGTAAAATGTGTATTCGACCTTACCAGCCTCCTTACTGGCCAAATCTGGCTCCAAATGACATTTCGTTGTTTCAGGGGAAAAAAAAAAAAAAACTGCTCTCAGGAGATGAAAATCTGAGGCACAGAATGATATTCAAAAAGAACAATGCACAGATTTCAAAAGCCACTCACAAAGACAAAATTGCCAACTCTTACCAATCTGGAGGATATCACTTTGGATAGAGCCAAACTCAGGTTAGACAGCTACCTTTGTTGTGGACGTGGCCGTTAAATATCAGCCACTTTCCCATTAACATTAGGAGACCTACAGCCATTTATAGCAAGTCTATTTCCTAATTAAACACTGTGACCATTTCCACTTTTTTTAATTTAAATTTATTTATTTTAATTGGAGGCTTTTTTGAAAATTATTCTCTGCCTATTTTGAGCATCTACATAGAAACAGCGATCTCAGCAATAATAATCCCTCTGAAATCATCTCTTTTTAAAGTTACCCTAAACGTGGAAAGGCCATTCCACTGAAATCTAGCCAGATATATAGAATGCGAATTTTTTTTTTTTAAGGAAACAGTACACAGAAGAAGAGAACTTCTTCCATATAGGGTTCATAACGAAAATGCTGATATGACCTTAAGGATGGTGGCACCTTGAACCAGCGCTATAATTAATCTAAATGTACTGTAATTACACTAAATGTTACTTCTGTAGAATAGTTCCGAATCATGTGGTTTTTATGCTTAGATAACATGCAGTTTATTTCCAATCATGGATGTAGGCATGATTTGCTAAAGGAACATTAGGTCTGGAAGCAATATCTTAATCAAATCAGAATTTTTTCTGTAAAACAAATCTTCGGCTTTTGAAGAATTAGCAGCATCTAGTGCCTTAGGGTAGAATGTGAAACTGAGCTGAAATCCCCATCCCTGGATCTCTCCCTCTGCCCTCTGGCTTCCAGTCACTCACGAGTATATCCGTGTGGCCTCCCACACTTTCTGTGCTCATAAACCACCAGGGCTATGTCTAAATTACACCTTGAAAACTCTGCGTAGAAAATCAGTTGTATGAAAGTTCACCTTGTGTGGTTTATTCATTTCTTCAGAACAGAAGCTGGTTCCTTTTGGAAAGAACTCGTTTAAACAAAACCTAATAGCAAGCATCAGTAAATTAGAAGGTTATTGGTATGTGCATAATTTCATGCATAAAAACTGAATGAATATTCCAGGGCTGAAAATGCAGGCTCTTACACATGCAGAAAAATTTTTTTGGTGATGCTAGTGTTTCATGGGAGGACTAACTGGGATGGGACACAAAGTCACTGGCTGCTGTCATCTTTCGGTTTTGTGGTTTTCCTCCATGCCCATCTCCCCAATGTTGGGAGCTTAAACAGTTTTGTCACTGTCCCCAAAAAGCAATGTCAGTCTTGGTTTAGAACAAATCTTGACGAATCCAAGCCTGGTGCTCCAATCAGGAAGCAGAACTTGTTATATATGGAAAAGGTGGAGGAAACCGCCTTCTCAGGGCAGAATTTCCACTCAATTTAGGACAATATGTACTTTCAAATACACGTCAGATGAGGGGGCATTCTCCCTCTTCATGGTGCACATCAATGATCAGGTATTCAGTGGGTGAATGATGAGAAGAGAAAGGGCCAAACATTGGTTCCAAGAGAGCCTAGAATCCTCTTGCTGTCCTTTCACTAGCCTTTGTAGCAACAGTGGAATCAGCCATCTCCACCAAAATTCTCATTAACGTGCTCTGTTCTTAACCGGAAGGAGTTCAGTTCCCCAGACTAGAGCATTGTGAGCTCTCACACAATTTGTGGAGGCCAGAGGCTGGGACAGTGAAAGAAATAAATCCTGGGAGCCAGGTGATCATGGAAAGTGACACATGATCCCAGAGGTCATGGAGTTGAACCCATTATTCTGCAGGTTGGGTAACAGGCACAGAACAGTTAAGTGACTTGCCCCAGATCACAAAGCCGGTGAATGGCAGAAAAAGAGCTAGAATCCAGATATCCCAACTTCCAGGCCAGGGTTCCTTTTGTGGGGAAGCAAGAGGCCTTACCTCTGCAGGTGCTGAATCAGCAGAGCCCCCAGGAAGTGCTTCACTGACTCTGCCAATGGTCATGGGCAGCAGTCCACCCGCTGGCCCATGTAGCCGTCCAACACACATCTAGAGCAAACATCGTGTGCGAGGCTTGGTGCCAGTGGTTACACTTCAGTGACGTCAATGAAAACTGAAACCCAGGCAGCACTGTAGAAGGACTGAGTAGAGGAATGGGGTGACAGACTGAGTACGGTATGGTCCCTAAACTCAGAGAGTCTGAAAGGTAAAATGTGGCAAGTGCAGATTCAGCCCAAGTGTCTCCTCCGTTATCCCTACAAGTGAACAAGTTAGTCTGGTTTTATTTAAATACTTGAATAATCCCAACTATTGGTAAAAATGGAAGATTTTCAAAATGTTTTCAGTAGGAGTGAGACTGTGAGGGGGTCCCCATTCTACCTCTCCACTGCTACCTCCCTCCACTAATCTCCAACACCCCCCCACACACACCAGGCACATGTAAACCAACCTCCACCACACACACACACACACACACACACACACACACACACACACACACACCAGGCACATGTAAACCTGACTGAAATCTCTCAAGTCTTCCCCAGTAGCCCATGGCCTTTCTCAGGTCTGCTTTTCCTCCTAAGAAAACTACTGTTCACTAACCCTTCAAATGGATATCAAGTTTTCAGAGGCTACAGACCATGCTGTGGTATCCCTAGCAACTAGCCCAACATCAGGCACAGGGTAGGTGTTTTCAAGTATCTGCTAAACAAATGAATGAATGCAGGAGCCAATCATGGTAGCAGATTTTTAACAATCTTGTTTGATTTCTTGTTTGACATCTCTGGTAAGTATCATTATCACTGTTTTACAGATGATGGAAAAGAGGCCCAGAGGTGTGATCAATTGGCCCAAGGCAGGACACAGCTGGTAAATGATAGAGCTGGCCATCAGTTTGACTGTTAACTCTTGCTCTATTCATTCTTAATCCTGTTCTTTCTGCTGGTCCCTTTGCCTCATCAATTTCTGACCATGTTTTAAAGGTGTTCCAGAAGTTTCTTCTAGCCCAAGGGCTGTGTCATATTTCTCTGAAATGGTGCTTAGAAGTATCCTCTTCCACTGGTTGTGAGCCACTCTGGGGCCTGGACAAGGTGATTTTTTTTTCTCTTGCAGTATTCCAAGGATGCCCTGTACTTAGGAAGCATTCAGGAATATTCATAGAAGGAAACTGAGGAGTGGGAATGGGGATGAAATGAACAGCTCAGGTACAGTTTGGGTCTTCAGATCATGTCACGTGTCTGCCTCTGTCCACAGGGACTTCAAATTCAGTGTCACTGGAAAATGGAAATCCAGGGAGAGCATTCTGTTTGAACAAGTCCCTATTCATCCAGCTCCTGCACTTTACTACACCCCTTTCAGAGACGGTCATAGTAAACTTGATGTTACATGTAGTTAATAAGTTTTTTTTTAAGTCAGCATCCTAATTGAGATGTTGTAAGTATAAACGATATATCAAGTTTCAAAGACGTGTTACCCAAGAAGTATAAAATGTCTTATTATAATTTCTACATTAGTTTTCTGCTGAAATAATGACCTTTTAAATACACAAGGTTAAAGATAGAGTATCACAATTTCACCTGTTTCTTTTTTTACTTTTTTTTAATGTGGCTACTAGAAAATTCTAAATGACATATGTGGTGTGCATTGATTGCTGTTTGGTGTGATAGTCACCAGGGTGCATGCAATTGTCAAAAATTATACTGAAGACTTAGGATCTGTGCATTTTATTGTGTGTTAAAGTTCAGTTTAAAAAATCACACACATACACACACAGCAGAGAGAGAAAGACGGCTACAGAAGAGTCTTAATCTTTTTTTCATCCTCAAAGATTATTCTGACATAAAGGGGAAAACCACCCTGCACATTTTTTAAATCCTATTAGATGTCAGGTCTTTGGTGCAATTCCCTGCCTCACCACCAAGATCAAACTACTGAGGGAAGACTCTCTCATTTCCTATTGTTTTGCTTTACCTCCCACAAGGCAACAAATACTCAGAATGGAGCCAAGACCCTCACTGACTTAGCAGCCATCCCCACAGAGGTCATGAGTAAGGGATGTACTGATTTCCACATCTAGAGGTAAACAGGCTTTGAACAAAACATATTTGAGATAACTAGAAAACCAGAAAGTCTTCCTTCCTCCTGTCATATTAAATTTGGCCCCTCCACTTGAACACAAAGCAGCCAACTGAGCAGCCCAGCGAGTGGGGTGGGCCATCAGGAACCCTGCTCAGAACATACTAGAACCAAAGACCCCACTTTTGCCCTGCTTGCCTGGCAAAGGCTATGCGGCCACTGCACCCTCATGGCTGTGATTCCATGGGAAAGAAGGGGGCCTTGGCCAGAAGCCAGCTCCCACTGGGGGCATCAGTGCACCGACCCTCTGGCCCAGGAAGACCCTGACTCCAGAAGGGCCTAGTGGCCAGTTCTGGCCAGCCAGCAAACTGGAGCTGGCACACATGGGGTAAGGCCACAGGTGTGGGGTCTTCATACCACGATTCAACTGTAACTTTACCCCTCACTGTCTATGAGTTAGAGGGCATGTGGCTGGATCAGGGGTACCTGAGACCAGCCTCAGGAATAAGGTCTAATTCACTAGAATTCACTCATTTATTATATGAGTATGTATACAAGTAACATACAGTCATCGTCAAGCAACATCAGTAATTTCAAAGAAGTCCAAAGAAGAATATCCAATGCCCCGTATATGGATGTGCCAAATTTGATGCATTTCTTCTGTGACTGCTGAAACTTTGGACTGTTTCCCATTTTAGGCCTGCTTTATGATTGAACTTGCTTAAACACAGCCATGGAAATCAATTCCCTACCTCTGCAAGGAGACTTGGGCATTTAAATATCTTCTACAAATGTACACCACAAAGGTCCTGATTCTTGATATCACTTCTTTTCACAACATTCACATGAAATTTCTTGGTTAATATCCCATTTGTTCTCAATCTTTAACATTTTACTGACCCTGACATACTTCACTAGGCTAAATCTGAATTCTGTCAACTCTCATTCTAACAAAAATCCAGTCTTGGAGATAAGAAACAATCCACTAGGGGGCTAAACAATAGCAAATCAATATCTTCAAGTTAAAGGACCATTTTGGAGAGACAGAATTATATGGGAGAGGGAAAATTTTCCTCCAGTCGTTAGAGGAAGCTATTCAAAGATGCTTAATAAACTATTAAGCATATCAGTTTCAATAAGCAAGAGGGAAAGGCAGGAGCCTCCTTTTCTGATGCTGTCTGATCACAATCATGAGTTCTAGAAACAGCAACTAGGGAAAGGAAGAGCCAAGAATGGTCAAACCAGAGTTTGGAAAAACTCTTCAAAACCTCCCCTGTCTTATGATTATCTTCATGTACTAATGAGGACTGATTGTCATCATCCAGGTTAAGATGCAAAATGCTCACTAATCCTCTGTAAATCTTGCTTTGGCATACCCAGGCCTGGAATCCACAACTGAGAGAGGATTACCATGCACCCAGGGATCAGAGAGCCCCAGAGACAGCTACAGGCCTGAAAAGATGAGCCTGTGAGGAAAGGGAAACAAGGCTGTGATGATACAGCCAGAAGAAGAGTAGACCGAGGGAAGAATTCATAACTTCTTTCAAACACGGAGAGGGTGGTGAGCAATGGCAGAGACTAACCTAAACACTCGGCAAACAGAATAAGAAGAAATTGATTTTATCTATGACATAAGGAAATTGCCTTAGCTATTTTGGAAAACGTCCGAGTGGCTGTCCATCCTTTCTTTCATCTGGGCATCCATTCCACAAATATATGCTCAGAACTCACTTGGTAGACAATTCAATACGGTTCCAATAAAGGCTTGTTCACGTATATGAGCCCCTGCTATTTTCAGTTAAGAAAGGAAATACAGAAATAAGTGCCACAGCCCCACCCTCAAGGTTATGAAAACTTTCTCAGGACACCTTTGGAAGCAAAGGGCACCTCCATTTCCCTAGAATGCCTGCATGCATGCTAAGTCGCTTCAGGCATATCCAGCTCTTTGTGACCCTTTGGACTATAGCCCTCCAGGCTCCTCTATATATGGGATTCTCCAGGCAAGAATACCAGCGTGGGTTGCCATTTCCTCCACCAGGGGATCTTCCCAATCTAGGGATCGAACTCATGTCTCTTATGTCTTCTGCACTGGCAGGTGGGTTCTTTATCACTAGCGTCATCTGAGAAGCCTTGCCTAGAATGGTTAACCCCTATATTGTGAGGACAAGTCAGATAATCTCCAAAAGTTCCTTTAAGTTGTATGAACCTTACTGTTTAATAAAGTAAAACAAAAAAATATAAAAACCAAATATTTTATACCAATCAATTTTTAAATGAGAGAGTATATTTGAAGTCTTTTAAAACATGGTAGAAGAGAGGAAATCAAAGGATCAAGGAATTAGAGCATTATGTGAATTCATCAGCAAGATGTACAAATCTCTTTTATCAACATTGCTTTTATGGAACTAGGGGAATAACACTGTTGGTCTATTTTTAAAATGTAAGCCATTGTTCACCTCTAATTTTTTACCAGACAAAATGAGCAGCTTAAATCCATGAAACAAAGATCTTTGTAAAGTTGGGAAAGAAAAGTAAAAGATCTATCTAGCCAGTGTACATGAAGGCACACACATGTGAAAAGATGACATTTTGAGCCTTCTCCTGAGTCTATGAGCTAATTGGTGAGAATCCAGTCCATTAAAAGTACTCCTGTCTTATGATGATGCTGATCAGAAAACTAGACATGTTTCAGAGAAAATGTGAAATGGCTTCTTTATATGGCCGCATCCTTAGACATGAATGAACACTGCAGAAGCAGGCAGAGCCAAAATGCAAATCATGAGAACTCTGTGTGTGGCTAATCACTGGAAAGGAGTGGCTGGAAATCAAACATTTTCTCCAATCTCCCCACCACAGGATGTCTGCTGGTGAGACCCACTGGGCAGAGGACACAGTTCGATGGCCGTGGGTGGTGGTGGGAAGAGAACAAGTTGATCTCGGTCCTCCAACCCAGGAGTGTCCCAAAGCCTGACATGGAGATAGCACAAAGCTTGCTGAGCTATTTTAGAGAACCACAATAGACTTGCAATAGTCAAACGGGCCACACAGCACTGCCAAGTCCTGCTTAGCACGTGGCCTCTGATCAAATCGCAAGGAGATGTCCAGTGAGCTCGGCAGTGACAGCAGACAAGAGTGACAGATGGACGATGAAGAGGTGGGGTTCTCTTCTTGGGACACCGCTAGCTGGGTGGGTAGCACAAAAGCAAAGGTGATGCCTCCAGCTAAAATCCTGTTTCCAAGGAAGGGCTTTTTTCTTTGAACATAGTTAAACCTGGACACTTGAAAAGTCAACATTTCTCTCTTGACCGCTTCCAACTTCATAGAGGTGCCTGGGGACCAGACCCATACCATGGAAACTACCTGGGTCACTGCTCAATGACCCCACATTCTTCTAGGAAGTATGTTGGGAGCTCTGCTCTTGAAAAGCATTCACAGGCCTTACTGAAAGGTGAGAATAAAGAATTTCCTTCCTCAGAACCACTGTGGGAGTGAAACGAGAGAAGGTACAGAAGACGCCTAGCACAGTCAGGGACCCATGGCAGGGGCACTGGTCCTCCACATGTCCAGGTCTCTCCAGCCTCTGTGGCAAGTGGGTCATTGGCAGGTAGGGACACATGCCTTTTTACATGCACAGTGGCCAGGAACAATATTTCTCAAAGTGCCAAGGGCAGAGCCTCAGAACGACCCATGTGCAGAAGCCTGGGCCACCCCCCAGACCACAGAATCAAAAATTCTCCCGAGGGTTTCAGGCTCAATCCTTAGGCCCACTAGGGCTTGAGACCCATTCAATCAGGATGATCCCAAGCACGCACATAGTTCCCTACTCCAGATCATTTATATTATTACACTTTCAAACAAGTATATTCAGACAAAAACCTCCACTGAGGAGAAATGGCTCATTCCAAAACCACAGGGAGGTTCTGAATGCCTACACTTATAAATATATTGATTGCTAAAACCATCACCTTCCCTTTTCCAACTAGTTGCCAAACTGGACTTTCTGGTCCCATCCCTCTGACTCAGGACATAAATGAAATTGCCCCAGACCACAGGTCTAAAGCCCCTCCCTGCTCACTTACAGTGGCTCCCAAGGTCTGCATTCTCTGCCTGAAGAGCCAGGGTTGCTAACAGTGTGGCCACAATGCTGTGTGCTACCCTCACCTTCCGCTACTGTCTGCCTGCAGCCAACAACCCCCCTACTCACATACACACTCATGCACACACACACAGTGGACCCACGGTCTCCTGTCACAGTCCCTCTCATGCAGCCAGCCAAATGAATATGCAACAGCTCCCTGGAGATATATATATATTTTTGCCTTTTTCCCTCTGTAGCTTCTACTTAAACTGTCCTTCCTCATCTCCTCATGGATAAAGTCAATCTCAGGGCCACTCTCTGCATGGAAAGGGAGCAGCCCTTCCTTTGATTTCCCAGCAGGCTCTTTGAAGCTCCTGGTCACAGCTCTTAACTCTGTCTACTTTTATGTGATTGTGAGCTGTCTCATCTCTCTAACCAGACTGTAAATTCCTTGAGGGCAAAGTCAATGTCTTAGTCACGCGTTTATTTTTCATAGCCCCTTGTACTTACTAGCTGCTCAATAAATGCACATCTGATAACATACAAACAATTGCACTTACTTCCCATGCTAGTAAGGTTATTCTCAAAACCCTTAAGTACGGCTTCAATAGTACTTGAATTGAGAACTTCCAAATGGATACAATAGACAATAGGTCTTCAGAATTCTCTGGCAGTCCAGTATGAGTTACGACTCTGCACATCCACAGATGTGGCCCAGGTTTGATCCCTGGTCAAGGAACTAAGATACCACATGCCATGTGGCATGGTCCAAGAGAGAAAACAATAAACACTGTGTATCAAATTCAGTTCTGGCTTTAGTTTCTTCTTGTACTTTCTTCTCCTACATCAGGAGCAATGCAGAACACATATGGCAGCCACTTAAAAGCTGGAGATGCCATTGGAGAACACTGGCTTCTATCAGGGAAAACCAAAACAAAAGATTGCTAAGTGTGTGGTCATCATCAGAGTCAGTGGTGTGTGTACACACACATCCATCTTGAGTGTCTCCTCCACACGAGGAACAGTGCACAAGATTAGTTTATGTCTTTAGCCAAGCAGGTAGAACAGCCATTTACCCAGGCCGTCTTAGGAGGGCAGGTGCCAACTGGGTCCCCAAAGCCACTGCTATAAACGCAGATATGTTGGCTCTTCTAAGTGACTCTGTTTCCCTTTAAATAAAAATGAGAGCCAATGAAAACTTGAAAATAGGTAGAGGAGAAAAAGGTTTGGCAAGATTTACAAGCTATATTCAAATCAAAGGTGGCTGTATCTGACACCATTTAGGACTATTAATGGTACTTGAAAATATTGATATCACTTTTTATGTACAATAATATAATTAGCAGTGCTATTACTACTATCTTACCTGCGTCCCTAACTATGTCTCTATAAACATAATTTACTAGTTGGGAAAAGTGAAGAATATTTTAAAATAAATATATCCCATGGCATCATGCCTAGGTATAAAAGATTACATTCTAGTAACAAACAATAATACCTACAAGTTAAAAGTTTCCTGATGCTAATCAACATACTCATCACACAGTATGTCTCTAGTTCTGGAGGTGATGAGGCCCACCATTTCTGTTTCCATGTCAGCTGTAAAAAACAGGTACAGTATAGAACATCTGTTGTTAATTCTGGTTAATGGACAGGGAAGGAGCCCATGACAAATACTCAGCCCTGAAAAAGTATTCCTTACACAAGCAAGAGCCTAGACACCCAACAACCATGATGTCAGCTTGAGGTCTTATCACTGTGTCCACAAACCAGGTGATATAAGGATACATAATGTTCAAGGAAGATCCCAAAACAAACGTAAATCCTGTTGAGAACAGAGGTTGAAGGTTAGACTCTTACTGCAAATACACATGGCTAGAGTGATTGATCTGTGAAATACTCTTCCTGGTGGTATTATGGAAAACTAACACCAGATCACTATATATAAGCTATGAAGCCCCAAGGAAAGCTAATTTTAATACAGTGTTTGAAAGATAGGTTGTCCTAATGCACTTTCTTGTTAAGTGAAAGACTTGTTGAAAATTTTTCATTCCATGCCTTATTGTTAAAATTCCTTTGAAAACATGTCATATCCCTTCTACTTTTCTGCGTTAATAAGACCAGTAATAAGGTATGTATCATTCTGTACATGCAGATGGGGAGCAGAACGGAATAAGTCTAGCCTTATTCCATGACATAACAGAGAAATAGAATCCAGTTCAACTTAGCAAGTATCTATGTATTTATTTATTGTGCTTAGAACTGAGATGAATACTGCCTGCCCATGCTAGGAGCTGCTGATAGCAATTGTTTCCCGATCTCCTGAATTTAAATAAAAGTCAACAGTAGAAAAATGTCAATTTAGATTCTCGGTTGGCTGATGTCCAATTAATTGAATTGTCACCATACGTGTAGAATGGACTAGAAAAAAATTTTCATAAGGTACCAGAACCTTAATATTGCCTTGTTCGTAGGGCACTTTGTGCTTGCCACTGTTCATTTGCCTCACTGACTATCTGCCCCTCACTGTCCTCAGCAGGACAGTGCCTGTCACACAGCAGACAGCCTTCATACATCCATTCATCCATTCCCCTGTGAGTGGCTGTCCAAGGCTTAGCACAGCCATTCTCCAAGGGGGTCCCCCAAAGGCAGCACTGGCATCACCTCAGAGCTTATTGTAAGCATCCATTCTAGGGGCCCATCCCAAACCTACTGAGAGAGTCTGTAGAGGTAGTGCACAGCGCTTGACTGTGCAGACTGTCCCATGGAGCCATTTGCTCTGCCAACAGCCATACAAACAGAGCTCAGTGGACTGACTGCCAGTCTCCTGTCTTTCTCACTAAAAGCTTTGTGAGAAGATGACTTCTTAGAAATTCCTGAGCCTGGTAGCATGGCAGCTGGCAAAGTCTCAAAGTATGAAAAAAAAAGATGATCGTTCATACAGAATTGTCCTATATCATGCAGAAGAAAACACTACACTTGTGAACAATGAACACGTAGGGGAACTTCGCTGTCACAATCTGCTCTGCAGCAGCCCCAAAGCCTTAAACAAAGACTGAGATGCAGATGTGTACAGACAGGCACCCCCATAAACAGGTACCCATTCTGAGATTCTGACTCAGTCTCAGTGGCAGAAAGTGAAAGAAAGTGAAAGTCGCTCAGTTGTGTCTGACTCTTTGCGACCTCATGGAATAGTCCATGGAATTCTCCAGGCCAAAATACTGCAGTGGGTAGCCATTCCCTGCTGCAGAGGATCTTCCCAACCCAGGGATCAAACCCAGGTCTCCTGCATTGCAGGCATATTCTTTACCAGGGAATCCCAAGGGATTTTGGAGGCAGAAATTCCCCACCCAAAAGAGATAGAAACTCACCTGCTTGTCTGTTTTTAGAGCATCAAGTCATTTCCCACCTAAGATCCTAGGATGATTTTTTTTTTTTTTTTTTGCCATGTGGCATGTGGGATCTTAGTTCTCCAACCAAGGATCAAACCCATGACTCCTGCAGTGGAAGCCCAGAGCTCTAAGCACTGGACCACCAGGGAAGCCCCCCCCGCCGCAGGATGCCTTTAAGAAATAGTTAGAAGCAAAGAAAGAAATTCTGTGGGTAATGCAACCAGTCCATTCTAAAGGAGATCAGCCCTGGGTGTTCTTTGGAAGGAATAATGCTAAAGCTGAAACTCCAGTACTTCGGCCACCTCATGCGAAGAGCTGACTTATTGGAAAAGACTCTGATGCTAGGAGGGATTGGGGGCAGGAGGAAAAGGGGACGACAGAGGATGAGATGGCTGGATGGTATCACTGACTTGATGGACGTGAGTTTGAGTGAACTACAGGAGATGGTGATGGACAGGGAGGCCTGGCGTGCTGCGATTCATGGCGTCACAAAGAGTCTGACATGACTGAGCAACTGAACTGAACTGAATGCAAACATGGAATCCCAAAATGACTGGAACTAGGAAAGGGTTAGTTTAAATTTAAACCATAGAATGAGTTTGGGTAGAGGCCAAGAAATACAATGCAATGCCTGATGCAGAGGATGGCCCTGTGAGTCTTCCTGCTTACTGACCATTCACTTCAATTTTGAAAGCGACAACCTCACCTCAGACAGTGGCAAATCCTCAGCTTAAACAGACTTGCCCTTTTATATGCTTTTTGTCTTTCCAGCTCCCTCCCATGGGAGGTAATTAGATGCTGTGGCTTAAAAGACTTCTGCCTTCATGAAACATGGAGAGACAAAAATAAATAAATGAAAGAGATGGTGGCAGCAAAGGGTTTGATCACCTACTTTAACCCTATTCATAAAGAGTGGAAAGTAAGACGAGCAGATAATTGAGCACTCAACTGAAGCATCTATCCTCAAACACCTTTTGAGCCCAATGGGATTGTTCACAATACCACCAAATAACGATTCTTGCATGTTTATCAGCAGATGCTGAAAGCTGCTATAAAAAAGTATCACCCTAATCATTGGGGTTAGTAAATAACAATAATGACATCATTCCTCCAGAGATATCCCCTGAAGAACTAGGATATTCTGTCTCTTCCAAATGGTGTCTCTCTGCTCCCTCCTACAGCATGCTATCCTAGGAAGGCTTTAGAACCTTGTCTCACAAAAGTGGGTTCAAATCCTAGATTTGCCAGATCCCCTGGGACCATGGGCATGCTGCTTTGTGCCCTTCAGCCTCGGTTCCCTGCCTATAAAACGAGAAAGCCAATGCTTATCACACAGGGTAGTTGGAAGGCTGACAAACACGTCTCTAATAAGCCAAGCACATTTGGGTACTGGGGCTCAGTCAAAATCAGCCCCGGCGAGCTAAATGTCCAATGACAGATGAATGGATAAAGAAGATGTGGTGTGTTTGTGTGTGTGTATACAATAGCATACTACTCACCCATAAAAGAATGAAATATTGCCATTTGCAGCAACATGTATGGATCCAGAGGTCATCATACCCAATAAAGTTAAGTCAGACAGAGAAGGACAAATATCACACGTTAACACTTACATGTAGAATGGAAAAAATAAACTGATACAAATGAGCTTATTTTCAAAACAGAAAGAAAACAGACTCACAAAGTAAACAAACTTATGATTACCAAAGGGGAAAAAGGTGGAGAAGGGATAAATTAGGAGTTTGGGATTAACAGATACACATTATTATATATAAAATAGATAACCAATATGGTCCTACTGTAGAGCATAGGGAGCTATATTCAATATTGGGTAATAACATATAAGGGGAAAGAATGGATATGTGTAGATATATGTATATGTATAATCGAATCACTTTCTTGGACAATTGAAACTAACACAACATTGTTAATCAACTATGCTCCAATATAAAATAAACATTTTTTAAATGGATATATGCATATGTATAAAAGAATCACTTGGCTGTACACCTGAACTAACACAAAATTGTAAACCAACTATACTCTAATATAAAATATACGTTTTTTAAAGATCAGCTCCCTTTCCATTCTTTTGCAAAAGTAAAGCAAAAGGACATAAGCTTTGCTCATTTGCTATAAGATTTAGGTTTCAATCGATGTCAAGCCAGTGTGCACTAAAGTGCCACATCTACATCACCTGCGGGTCTTGTGACACTGCTGGCAGCTCAGGGGGTCAGGCTGGCCTGGTGCTGGGCATCTCTAATGAGCTACACCAAGTAAGGCTGGCACTGCTGATCTGTGAGTTGCTTTGAACAGCCAGGGTCTAGAATTTAGGAAGCCCACACTCCAGCCACGGCTCTGCCATGCAGAGTATGAAAAGTTGTCAGAAAAGTGTCAGGAAAGCATTAACTCTCTCTATGATGCCAAGGCCAGATGGCCAGATTCGGGCCTGGGGGGAATGCGGGATTTCATTGCAGCTCTACCCCAAGTGATTCACTAAGTGATGCGGGGGACCCAGCTCCATTTCCACATGTGGACTCTGGTGAAGAAGACGGGGATGGCCTCGAGAATACTGACGGGTGGCTGAACTCTCACTAATATCCTTGTCCTTTTCGTGGATTTCTGTAACAAATACGTTCTGAATTGCTCTTTGGGGCTAGGCTCTTGCTCCACCAAGGGAAACTCATAAAAATAAGACGAGAAATATTCTTAAGTTTCAGTTCCCATCCCACTTCCTACTGTCCTCTGACTGCCCTTCCGCCCATCAACACATACGTGCACAGATGGATACCCACCAAAGGGGGGCGCTGTGGATCCACTACCTCCCTTTTGAAAGAACAATGCCCCAGTGTAGACAAGCTACCTTGAAGTGTGTAATCATTACATGTGCAATGCACCTTCACTCCTGGGTTTGAAACGCCATCTGGGGGCATGCTACGATAGTGAGCTGAGGCCTGGGTTCCTAGGGGCAAATGTCCTGAGTGCCTCCATGACTTGGCAAGGGACCAACTGCACCTCGCTCTAAAGGAGAAAAAAGTGAAAGTGTTAGTCACTCAGTCATGTCTCTTTAAGACCCTGTGGACTGTAGCTTGCCAGGCTCCTCCGTCCAGGCAAGAATACTGGAGTGAGTTGCCATCTCCTCTCTAAAGGAGAAAGTATTCTAAATGTGGCTTGGGAAAGGATGACTTCCTAAGGGCTTAGGACCCAGGTCTATGTCTTTAAGGACACTCTGCTTTGCCAAGAAGTAGATTCAGGGCTTCCCAGGTGGCCCAGTGGTAAAGAATCCACCTACCAAAGCAGGAGACACAGGTTCAAACCCTGGGTTGGGAAGATCCCCTGGAAACGGGAATGACAACCCACTCCAGTATACTTGCCTGGGAAATGCCATGGACAGAGGAACCTGGCTGACTACTGTCCATGGGGTGGCAAAGAGTCAGATACGACTTAGCAACTAAACAACAACAACAAGACTTCACTCAGTTTGACTATGAAAAAAAAAAAAAAAAAGAACTTGTTTGAGGCAACTGAAACCACCCACAGGCCATGCTTCCTGGTGTTGCATATATGACTCGCACAGCCAGCAATGCCTGTCCTCAAAATAAATGCAGAAGTAGCAGAGTATGCTCCTAGGAGCCAAAACTAGCACACTACCAATGGTGAACAGAACATGCCTAGCTCTGGTTAGCCTCTGACTAAAGAGAGATTTAATGATGGATGGCATACACTGAGCACAGAATACAACACAAGTCATTCATTTTCCAAAGAGCTGTGCTCACTAGAGGGTGGTTTCCTTTTCCGGTATAGAATACATGTGGAGAAGGCACAGGTCATAAAGCAGAGGTTCCAGGAGGATGGAAGTGTGAAGCCCACTTCCACCCAGCTCACCGCCACTCCTTAGGCCCTTTAGGTTCATTGAGCACCAATTTGCTCATCTGTAACAGGACCACAGAGCCTGCCCTGTGTACCTACTGAGCCTGAAAGAGCTCTGTGAATTCTGAAATCCTCTACGAATGGAAGCTCTCTCTGTTACCCATGGAGCAGAACAACATCTGCTATAACGCGGTTTGTTTAAAATTAACCTGATGTGCCAGGCAATGAACACAGACACCGGCAGAATGGTAATAATATGATATGCCGGACTGATTAAAATTTTAACTCTGCCATCCACCCCCATCTCCTTGGAAAGTTAATGAATTAATGAATCTTTAAAGGACAGTCAGGGAGGCCTTAAAAGGAAGATGCCTTTCTGAGAAAAGAGAGAAAGTGGTGGATTACAACTTAATGGCTTCAGAATAATGGTAATTTCCCTATTTTCTTCACTTCCCTTAGCTCAGCTAATGGCTTCATTAATGGCCACGCTCCCCAGAGAATAATAGAAGCCCTTGTCACATCCATCATAGTCATGTCACAATAAAACCAGTTAAATACAGTCCAGCTCCCTGTCCCATGCCAGTCAACATGAGGAATCAGAATTAGGAGAACCACCCGTACGAAAGCTTGTAAGTTAAATTTCTTTTAACAATAAGTGTGCAACAGGCTACTGGTAATGCAATGTTAAGTGTATTATACATGCCATGTTGAAGAGATAGCTATGGCAACAATCAAAAAGCTGTGAGGATGAGCTTCTCTTTTATTACAAGTAGAACCACAATGTCTTTTTATTTCCTTCCTTCTAGTCTGATCAGAGTAGCATATTTTCTCACAATTAGCACAATCATGTCAAATCTGCAATGTCATATCATAATCTAAAATGTCACTTCATAAAATCAGGCTGTTTGAATGACTGAGTTCTTTCTTTTCACAAGCATCTGGTGTAGCTGAAAGATCTTAAATCTGTAGACCTTTCCTTTCCCCCTTTTTCTCCGTACATCTTGGCGACTTTCCTCAAGGATATCAGTGATTCTTATTAACCAAGGTACCCAGTATGGCTGCTTCACAGCTCTGCACTGGAAGTAACAGGATTCTGGAAGCTTCTGGAATATGTCTTGGTGTTTGGTGCACCTTAGGAAGAAACCGATTTTCCCAGTACTTAAGCTTCTCCTGGTAGTTAGGATGTTTTAGAAGCTGCATTCATTCACTTTAGGCCACTAGGGCACCGTTAAGTGTCCTGAAGCAATAACTAACTGAATGGGACCCTGGTGACCTGAGGCCAACAGGGAAAGCAGCTACCAAAAATGCTTCATTTACTCCCAGGAAGTGGTGTCTGCTCCAGGGAGGGAGGGGCTGCGTTGATGTAAATTATACTCCAGGAAGATCTCTGCTGTGAGGAGTAGAAACCTCACATCTGAGACTGGAGTGGCTTTTCTTTGTTATATTTTGGTCCTATCTTATAATGCAATTTAATGGGATTCATTCTTTCAGAATCAGAGAAAACAGTCAATCTTGAGCTGGTCAGTGATGGTCTTTGTTCCTGCTGATATCGTTAGCGTTTCCCCCTCTGGCACGCAGCTCATGGCAGATAACGATTTGTCCCTTTAATTTTAAGAATTCAGAAGGTGGTGTGCATTTGCAGTGCTTCCCTAATCCCTCCTTCTGGCAATGTAAATATGAACCAGCTGGACTTGGTAAGGTTTTAGGTATTTCATTTTCGTCCTCATCTTGAAATACTGTTTATATTTAACATTTCTCTTTATTAGCAAATGTAATATATAAACCCCTTTGCTATTCTCTTGAGTAACCCCAGATTAACGAAAGTGCACATACTTTTGGCAGATGCCTTACAGTTATTTCTAATTGAAACAATCTGGTGTGGTGGGCTATGGGAGAAGAAAACAAATGACGTCTCATATCTAGCGACTCAGATCCTGTCCTTCAAGTACAAGCAGAATGTAACACTGAAACTTTCAAAGTGACATGTGGCATTTGCCCTTCGTTAATGGGAAGCAAATGGTACTCTTTGAAGTTGTGAGGGCAAGAGTGAAAGCTACTAACCTGAAGACACGTATGTCCAAACTGTAGGCGGTGTGAAAGTCGCTCAGTCGTGTCCGACTCTTTGTAACCCCATGGAATATACAGTCCATTGAATTCTCCAGGCCAAATACTGGAGTGGGTAGCCTTTCCCTTCTCTAAGGGATCTTCCCAACCCAGGGGTCAAACCCAGGTCTCCCACATTGAAGGCAGATTCTTTACCAGCTGAGCCACCAGGGAAGACCAACTGTAGGCTAGGGAGGGTATATTTCAATCTTAGAGATTCTTGGGTGGGGGGAGGAGTGGGGACTCTGGTGGAGAATTTCAGTGGATCTATTCTGCTTCCAGTCCATATTGAGTCTCATCAAAATAATAAAAACAAAACATAGCTACCAGTATTGACCACCACATGAATGCCGATATTATGATTTGTGTGCAATGGCTTTTATTGTGCCCATTTCACAGATGAGGAAACTGAGAAGCAGTACGGCACAGGGGAAAGAGAATGGCCTTGGAATCCCACGGAGCTGGCTTCCAATCACACCTCAGGCTCTCTCTAGCTGTATGATACTAAGTGGGTCAGTAATGTCTCTAGTTGTTATTGGTAAAATGGGGAAGATAATTCTTACCTTCAGGGTGGTAAGCAGAGTTAAAAAAGCAAACAGGTAAGCACAAGGTATATAATAAGGCTTAATACATGATACTTTTTTCTCTGCCCATAATTCTCCTAAGACAAACTAAATTTGAAGACTGCCTAGAGTTTAAGAAAAATGACAGTTTTATAATCCACCACATGTTTATTGGAGGATCAAAAAAAAAATCTAGTTGGCAGAGGCTGTCTGTTTATCTGTATGGAGCCATAAAGATTCTATTTAGCTGAGAACATGTCAAAGAGGGACCAAAAAGGGACATGACTGACAGAGGGCAGACAGTTTGAATATCAAATGAATGTCTTCAGAGTGGATACTGCATAGCTATTAAGGGAAAGAGGATGGTAGCAAAGAGAAGTCACGGGACTTTAAGATCAGTCACACCTGCATTCAGACCTGGAGCCATTTCCTTAGCTCTGCACCCTGAGTGGGGACTTCCCACTCAGCAGTAATGTAGGAGACACAGGAGATGCAGGTTCAATCCTGGGTCAGGAAGATCCCCTGGAGAAGGAAATGGCAACTCAGTCCAGTATTCTTGCTTGGGAAATCCCATGGACAGAGGAGCTTGGCGGGCTACACAGTCCATGGGGTCACAAAACAATCAGACATAACTGGCCAACGGAGCACACATGTACCTAGCCTGAGTGATCTCTTTTCTGAGGCTCAGTTGTTTCATCTGTAAAATGGAAGTTGTCTTCATTTAATAAGTTCTTGTCAGGACTAAACGGGATAAGGCACACAGGGCATCTAGCACTACATTTTGTCCCTGTAAGGATTCATAATTAGGAGCAATTTGGGGACTGAAGGTTGCTTTATCTCTTTGTTAGGCTGCACTGGTCTTTATTGCAGTGCATGAGTTTCCCATGGAATGTGGGATCTTAGTTCCTAAACCAGGGATTGAACCGACATCCCCTGCATTGGTAGGCAGATTCTTAACCACTGGACCACCAGGGAAGCCTAGTCTTTTTAAAAGCTGGTCTTGACAGATCAGGATCCAATTGTTCTGCCAAGCACATCAATGGGCTTTGCATTTTTTTAAACCCCTGGACCACACTTGGAATAGCAAGGCTACAGGGCCCATTAGAAGCACCAATGTACTTCTCAAACTTTCAGTTCAGTTCAGCTCAGTCACTCAGTCCTGTCCGACTCTTTGTGACCCCATGGACTGCAGCACGCCAGGCCTCCCTGTCCATCACCAACTCCCAAAATTTACCCAAACTCATGTCTATTGAGTCGGTAATGCCATCCAACCATCTCATCCTCTGCTGTCCCCTTCTCCTTCTGCCTTCAATCTTTCCCAGCATCAAGGTCTTTTCAAATGACTCAGCTCTTCACATTGGGTGGCCAAATTATTGGAGCTTCAGCTTCAACATGAGTCCTTCCAAAGAACACTTAGGACTGATCTCCTTTAGGATGGACCAGTTGGATCTCCTTGCAGTACAAGGGACTCTCAAGAGTCTTCTCCAACACCACACTTCAGAAGCACCATTTCTTCAGCACTCAGCTTTCTTTATAGTCCAACTCTCATATCCATATGTGACTACTGGAAAAACTCTGACTAGATGGACATTTGTTGACAAAGTAATGTCTCTGCTTTTTAATATGCAATCTAGGTTGGTCATAACTTTCCTTCCAAGGAGTAAGTGTCTTTTAACTTCATGGCTGCAGTCACCATCTGCAGTGATTTTGGAGCCTCAAAAAATAAAGTCTGACACCGTGTCCATTGTTTCCCCATCTATTTCCCATGAAGTGATGGGACCAGATGCCATGATCTTCATTTTCTGAATGTTGAGCTTTAAGCCAACTTTTTCACTCTCCTCTTTCACTTTCATCAAAAGGCTCTTTAGTTTTTCTTCACTTTCTGCCATAAGGGTGGTGCCATCTGCATATCTGAGGTTATTGATATTTCTCCCGGCAATCTTGATTCCAGCTTGTGCTTCTTCCAGCCCAGCGTTTCTCATGATGTACCCTGCATATAAGTTAAATAAGCAGGATGACAATATACATTCTTGACGTACTCCTTTTCCTATTTGGAACCAGTCTGTTGTGCCATGTCTAGTTCTAACTGTTGCTTCCTGACATGCATACAGATTTCTCAAGAGGCAGGTCAGGTGGTCTGGTATTTCCATCTCTTTCAGAATTTTCCACAGTTTATTGTGATCCACACAGTCATAGACTTTGGCATAGTCAATAAAGCAGAAGTAGCTGTTTTTTCTGGAATTCTCTTGCTTTTTCAATGATCCAGTGGATCTTAAGGGGTTAAAAAAAAGCAGATCATGACTCAGTAGATCTTGAGAACTGTGTAAGCAGCCTCTGGGGCTTTGACCCAGATCCAGTGAACCAAGAAAGTCTGGGGCTGGCCCCAGCAACCTGTATGTTTCTAGTTGTCTGGGGTGGGAGGGGGTTGGGATTGTGTGAGGGCCAGCACCTTTCACATAGTAAACATTCAGTGTGTGTGTGCTTAGTCGCTCAGTCATGTCCGACTCTCTGCAACCCTGTGAACTGTAGCCTGCGAGGTTCCTCTGTCCATGGGATTCTCCAGGCAAGAATAGTAGGCTGGGTTGCCATGCCCTCCTACAGAGGATCTTCCTGACCCAGGGATTGAACCCAGGTCCCCCACACTGTAAGTGGATTCTTTGCCGTCTGAGCTACCAGGGAAGCCCAAGAATACGGATTCTTTATCACTGAGCTACCAGGGAAGCCCAAACATTCAATACATACCCCATAATATCTGTTTGATTTCAATTCTTGATAAAGAGTTCCCATATCAGAAAGGGTAGAATTTCTTGGATTGAGTCAAACATCTGTCAATGTCTCTGAGACTCTGATAGTAGGCGGGAGGTTGGTCTAATCACACCTCAATCCACCTTTGGCGAAGGAGAAAGATGGCCCACTTCTGAGTCTATCTTAACTTACTTCATTACAAACCACCTACACCCCCTCACATCCTATGCGGGACCACAAGGACATGGCTATCAGAGCCTGCCTCACAGAAAATGCCTCCTTTCCTATCATTAGATGCGAGAACTGTTTAATCTTATGCTACTGCTGGGGCCATTTCTGCTTCTCACTAACCCACTGCCTTTTCCCCCTCTTCTCTCAGTGCTTCATTTCAGGAGGATGGGACAAAGGGGCCTCCCTCATTATTCCCACGTCCCCAACAGAGCTGAGCTCTCTCCACAGCTGGGAGCTAAGCAGCAGGGAGGAGATGCAGAGCTGCCGCCAGGGGCTGGCCAAAATGAACCTTAGTCAAAGCTCCTAGAAATAAACAAGGACCTCCACTGCGTGTTATTTTCCCTGAAGCATCATGGCAGCATCCAAGGGCTCCCAATTACATAAGCACTCTTGAGAAAAAAACATGGTGGACAAACCAAATTTAGGCATCTCTTCCTCCTCCTTTAACTTCCAATCCCTCAGCTTCCATCGCAGAGCAGGCTCTCAGTGGCTTACACCTGAACCATGCAAATCATCTCAGAGAGCCTTATCTTTGATCTCTTGTAACCAAGGGCCTGGATGTTCGGAAAATGTCCCTGTGTATACAGACCACTGTCCCAAGCTCTGTCCATCCTTGAACTTCACTCCTGCTTCACCAGGCCCTCTTTTTGATATCTGTTGCCCTTTCTACTGAATTTGCTTGCAGGATATTAAGAATTTTCAGTCTCATGACTACATTTAGAAACAAAAGCAACTTCCCCCTAAAGGTTAAATAATTCCATTTTTGTACTTTCTGTTAAATTTGCTCAGACATCTTACCAAAATATTTTTAATGGTATCACACACGTCCCGTGCTTGTGTTTGCATGTGTCTCTAGATGTGTGATATCCTTTGAACATCATACAACCTCTGTGGAGTGGGCAGGGCAAAAGTTACTATTTGCATTTCACTGCTGGGGACACCAAAGTCCAGAGAGGTGTGAGCTCTACAGTCTTTATTCTATGGCCTGGCCAAGGTCACACAGCTTTTCAGGGGCAGAACTTTGGCCTGAATGTTGCCTCCTCCTCCCTTTTAGAGGTCCTGGGCCATTTCCACACCTCCAGGTCATGCTGAGCAATTATTGATGAGGCTATTTAGCAAAAATATTTAATTTCAGGACTATCAAATTTATTTTTCACAGTCAAAGTAGGCATAAATATTTTCAATATCTAACTTAGCCACGCAAAAGATATTTTGATTTGTCATCTCCATATCTGTCTGTCTAAAACATCTCAGCCCCTAGTCAGTCTGCAGCCTTTCAGGGGTCAGTCTCCCTCACCTAAGGGTCCCCAAAGGTTCCCAAGAGACATTTTCACCTAAGTTAGCAAGACAGACTCATATGCCGTTTGGGGGCTTCCCAGGTGGCTCTAGTGGTAAAGAACCTACCTGCCAATGCAGGGTACATAAGAAATGAGGGTTTGATCCCTGGGTTGGGAAGATCCCCTGGAGGAGGGCATGGCAACCCACTCCAGTATTCTTGCCTGGGAAATCCCATGAATGGAGGACCCTGACAGGCTGCAGTCCATGCGTCACAAAGAGTCAGACATGACTGAAGTGACTTAGCATGCATGCATGCATGTGGTCTTATGCAAGCACAGAATTCCCGGAGTAGGTGGCATCTTTGAAGAAGTGCCTTAGCATGCAAGGATACTAGCTGCCCAAACTTGCCTTTTCTGAGTAAAGTTTCCAGTTTAATTAAACTTTTCCTTAATAAAAATGCAAATATTCTAGGACTTTAACAATAAATTGTTTACACCAGACTGATTAACAGCCCTCAAGGCTTTGGAAAAAATAGTTTCAATTGCAAGCTATAGATTCAGATTTCACTGCTCACTGAGATGGGTAAAGATCTTTTTTTTTTTTCTATTGGCTTAGCCTGTTTTAAACAAAAGTGCAGATGTCATAATGGATATCTATGAGTCACGTACAGAGACCAAAGTTCATGGTGGCAAAGAAAAAATTAGGCCAGGTCAATGTCTCCTCTTTTGGTTTTGAAATAACTTTTACAGGACCTGGGGTAACAAGGCAAAATGAAAAACAAAGCTGCATATAAGTTAATGCTGTCTATGAAATGTCAGTCTCCAGAGTTCAGATGTACTGATAATTCTTAATCAATCTTTAGAAGAATAACCACAGTGATAATGGGAGTAGCGATCATGATGAAGTATTATGGCAAGTCTCTGTGTCAATCACCTCACAATCTTGGGTACCATTAGGTATCTCCATTCTACTAATGAGGAAACTGAGGCATGAAGAATTGAAGCAACTTTTCCAAGGTCTCCTGGCCAGTAAGGGGAAGAGCAGGCATCTGCATTCATGTGTCTTGAACCACAGAGCCATGCTTTTTTTTTTATCATTTATTTATACAACCTCTCAGAATGTCCCTTGTGGAGCCATCCTATTCCAGTGAGCAAGTAGATCATGAGACAGGATCCCTGATTTAGAAACAAAACAGAACTATGCTGGCCAATCTAGGATAGCCTAGAGAATTTCATCAAGTTGTGAGGATCCAGACTCCTGGGAGGTAGACAATGAATACAAAAGAAATAAAACTTTATCAGACATCTTTCAGTACCTATCAAAGTAGAAGTAGTTTTATTCTGTCATCATTAACACCATGTGTCCCAGGAGTAGCAGCTAACCTCTATTGAGTGCCTTTTACGTGCCACACAACAATTAGTTCGATACTTAAAACAGTCTTAAAAGGTGGATACTGTTATTTCACAGACATGGAACCTGAGGCCAAAAGACCTAAATGACACATCCATGACTGCACATCTCAACAGGGGGAGTGCTATCTTGTGCTAGAGTTTGATCTTTAGCCAACACGTGATGCCTGCTTTGCAAAACCTTGCTCTATTAGCTAAGTCATACGTCATCTGTGCATTTACACATCCTTTACAGGTTTCCAAAGAGCTTCACTATGGATGAGGATACATGGGCACAGAAAATTTGAACAACCTGCCTAAATCCAGGAAGCTGGTGCTAGACAGAGGTCTTTGGTCTCTTGGCTCAGGGCTGGCCCACCATAGCACCCAGTTATCCTATCTGAGGAAGGCAACAAAGCTCGGACCCATATACCCATATATACCCCTTTCACAAAGGCTAAATTCCTCTCAAATCCTTTGGCTTGACATGACCTAATGAGTTAGTGTGAATGAAATTTTCAAAGTCCAGACCATGTTCTAAAATCTCATTTTCCTCCAACGAATTTAGCTGGAGCAGAGGGAAATCTGGGCTTCCCTTGTGGTTCAGCTGGTAAAGAATCCGCCTGCAATGCGAAAGACCTGGATTCAATCCCTGGGTTGGGAAGATCCTCTGGAGAATGGAAAGGCTACCCACTTCAGTATTTTGACCTGGAGAATTCCATGGCCTGTATAGGTCGCAAAGGGTGGGACATGACTAAGCAATTTTCACTTAAACAATAGAGATTACAATTTAAGTGTGGTTTGTAAAAGAAAACCAAAGGATTTACTGGGCTGTATGTCAAACCATAAAATTTAACTGAAAAAGTGCTCCAGGAGATTTATCTTTCATTATTAAGATATTAAGTAACAAATACTGAATATAATGATTTACTCTTCACATTTTTCAGAGTACTGATATATTTTAAGCCAAAGCAAATGAAAATCGGTTTGGAGATTATGGGAAATAAATTTATGAAGGCAGTAAAACTAATCAATTTGTAGATCTGTCTTGCTAAAGTTCTTATTAGAATAATGGCATAAATATGACCTTAGTGGGAAATCCATAACATATTCTCTTTATTTTGGTTAAACTCTCAGGAAGATCACTTGCTATGAATCTAGATTCCCCAAATTCATTGCCAATCAGAGAAGCCAAAATGAAATATATTACCAAAGATTGACATGATCTACTCAACACCACAATGCCACATTTCAACATTAAAGCCATTACCAACACTTGCAAATCATGAGTCACACACTCCTTCACACAATTTTTGGCAAAAGGAAGGATTTATTTTCCTTTCATAATTATCACATCAACGTGTTTAACCTTTGCATCTGAAAAACGCAATCTGAATTTCAGAGACAGAAAGATGGCCTTGAGTTCTGTTCAGAGATAATAGAACAGGACGGCAGATTCCTATTTCCCAAATGGGTTGAGATGATGTCTTCCAGAGTTAGCCCTCTGGGAACCACCACTGAAAACTGGCTAAGCTGCTCCCAAGACACCAACACTTAATTTAACTTAGGTTTGATAGAGTATAATGATGGTGTGCTATTCACTGCTAAACACAAACACACACACAGGAGTGCATTCAAGCACGCTCTATCTGCTTGAATATTCCTAAGTGATTTGGGAAAAACCATTATGTGCCCAAATAAAAACACACACAACTGGTTTTACCAAATCAGGGTTGCATTTCTCATCCACAAACCTAGGAGGCATCCAAAATTACACTTACTTCCTAATATTCTGCTCAAAAGACTGAATGAGATGCCTTGACCTCTTGCTACATTCTACTTTTTTCAAATATTATTAACTACATCTCTCAGGTACTCTCCGTTTACCTTTATTTGTTTCATCTTTCTAAAGTAACTATAAAGAATGCCTCTGTTAATGGACAGAAGCTCTATTTTTTTTCTGAATGAACTGCCATAAATCCATGCCTTGACCATTCTTCCTGTGTGTGTTTTGGTTGTGGTGCATATGGTTAAATAAATCTTACTGAAATGCACAATAGTGTCATCTACAACCAATTACCATCAGCAATTGCTCTGTAAACACTCAACAATAAAACAATTTATTTTAGTGAACAGAGTCTATGTCAGTCCAACATTAAGTTAAAAAATAGCATGGAATCCACCTCAACCACAGTAGTGCTTAATTGCTACTCAATTTGCATAATTTATACAAATTAATGTAGACTCAATAATTAGCATTTTCATACGGTTTATTGGAATCTAAAAGGCATAACAGTATGATCTGTTAACAATCTGAACATGTTTAAACAATATGTTTTATGAGTCATTGGCATCTTAAGTTAGCTTTGCACAAAATGGGAATAAAAAAATGTACAAATGTCAATTGGTATGTCCTGCCTTGCTTTGTTACTAAATCTAGATTTCAGTGATGTACTTTTTGGTGGTGATGATGAACTTATTAAAAACCACCATCACAGAAAGTTGACAACACTTGAACAAATAAGACAGGCAGATGCTAGTCCAATATTTTGTTTTTTTAAAGGGCAAATCACAATCTCTTGTAAATACTTATTCTTCCCACATGCTTACACAAGCATTATAAAAAGTAAATAAAAATAAAAGTTGAGGAAATCCAGCTGAATTCTGTAGATTTTAAAGCAACCAAATATCTGATCTCTGGTGATACAAATACTGATATTTTCAACTTACATAGATGGACAGATGCTGTATTGCATAGCACGGGGTGCATGCTCAGTTGTGTCCGACTCCTTGTGACCCCATGGATTGTGGCCTGCCAGGCTATTCTGTCCATGGAATTTTCTAGGCAAGAATACTGGTGTGGATTGCCATTTCCTTCTCCAGGGGATCTTTCCAACTCAGGGACTGAAGCTGTGTCTCTTGTGTCTCCTGCACTGGCAGGCAGATTCTTTACCACTGCCCAACCTGGGAAGCCCTAGATGCTGTATAATCAACCATAATGTTTCCAAGGAAAAGCATTAACCCCTTAACCACCCTTCCATATTCTTTATTACTTAAGAGTCTACAAGTGCTTTTTCACCTACCCTGACTCCTAGGACCTTTGTAACAATCTCATCACACAGATGAAATGATTCAGGCTCATAGAGGTCCCATGTTCCTCCCTCTACATCAGGCTTTCCCTATAGGAAGTGGTCATGCACAAATGAATGCATATTTATTAATATATTCCTCTTGCCCTAGTGGAATTCATGGTAACATTCCTGGTGATGCTGAAGAATATTTCATCTTCTATATAAGATACAAAAGACAGGTTGGAAAACTGAGATATATATCATTGCCACATGAAAGCTACAGTAGGAAAATTTTCAGATCATTCATTTTACTTGGTCACTTTATTTCTGCCTTGTTTTGTGAAACTAAATAGTCTCCTAGTAAACACAGTAATTTGTGAAGACTATTTCAGGTGGGGGAGGGAGAGACATTGCAGCACCTGGATTCACCTCCACCTCACCATCCCAAGGTCCATTTGAATGTTATATTCTGACTTGTACTATATATCTTTGCTTTCATCTTGCTGATATACTTTTTAAAAAAGAAAGTCTGTTTTAATAAACAGAAGCTCTATTTTTCTGAATGAAATACCATAAAAACCACTTTTCCTGTGTGTGTGCCTATAGAAAAAGAAAAACCCAGGGCAAGGTTAATATCTATTTTCTACTTTTCCTTATCATCCATCCCCAGAGGACTTAGCTGAGCACCTTGCAGACAGTAGACTCTCAAACATCTGCTAAGGGACCCAACAAACAAAAACAAGAGATTTTCAGCTTTAAATACTCTCACAAAAATAGTCAGGGCACCACGCCTACAGCATTCCTTGCCGTGGGCCAATTCATTTCACACAAGTTCCATCATGGACCAAGTACGACCGTTATTTGTTTCCCTGAATTCCAAGCTTCCAATCTTAAATGTTGAGGCTGAAATCTGAGGGGTAGTCGTCAGCCCCTGCTGGCGACAAAGGAAAATGCAGCTTCACTGTACTAGACATTGCAATCAGGCTAAAGGCAACCACATCAAGGAGATCTCAACACAGATGGTTAATTCTCATGAAAAGAAGACATCACAGGGGAATAAATACAGTGGTGACACTTGTCGGGCCATCTACTTTGGAAAATGTCTTCAGCCCAATGAAACAGGATATTCTTGGGCATTTTCTTAGCGCAGTAATAACTTTAATAGTAATGATGCTAATATGTACTGAGGAGTTATTACCTGCCAAGCATAAGATTATAGAATAATTATAGCTACCATTTATCGAGCACCTACTCTTATGTTGAAACCAGCAGCAAACCTGCCCACAGATGACCTGAAAAGGATAATAATTATAACAGCCGCTAATATTTCTTGAGTGTTCAGTATAACCCAGGTACTGTTCTAGACACTTGACAGGTATGAACTCGGAATCTAACACTCGCGAAAGCCCTGTGAGGAAGGCCCTGCTATTGCCACCTGCCAAGCACACTTCTTGGTATTTTTACATGTTCAACAGCCACAAGCACCCCACGAGCCAGGTACCAAAGTGACAAGGAAGCAGTGAGCTGTTCCCAGAGAACCACTTATGTCTCTTCGTTTCCAGCAACAGAGGTTAAAAAAAAAAAGCGTTCCAATTTTGTTTTAATAATCTTTGAGACCACGTGGTAATGCTTAGGAAAACCTGGATGGGTTTCCAAGATGCTTCCTTCTTTGGTTTGAAAACCTGGTCCCTGCTGAGGGTACCCGGAACTTCAAAGCACCTTGCCACGTGGTGGGACCCCGCCTACTCGCAGCATCATTCATTTCCCCCTCTTGCCCCACTGGAGGATCTGGGCACATCAAAAAATGGTTGTTCAAAACTCATTTTGCATCAGAGACAAGAGAATAAACACGCACTCAATTTATCACTTTCTCAAGCTCAGTTGTGATATGTTAACAACCACCAGTTAAACAAACAAATGATTACGTTTGGAAACAGAAATGTCAACACAGTGACTGTCTACTCACTTCCTCCTCGGCCAGTCGCCAGGGCTATGTTTATCTGTACCTTGTGTTTGTGTAGAAAGGCCCCATTAAATAGAAACAGAAAAGGTGCCTGAGAAATTCTCTGATCCCCCACCAGAAGCTGAGGCCCAGAGCCAGTGGGTGGCAGCCTCTTGACGCCTAGTCGACACAGCCACGTGTCACCCGTGAAGGATGAGGAAGACTGAAGGAAAGCTTGGCCAAATTGGCAAGAAGGTTGTGGGGCTGGCTGAAGCCATCACTCTCCCAGCTTCCGGCTGGCACGGATTTTCTTACTTTTTTTTCTGATTTTTATTACTTTTTTATTTCTTTTTTTTCTTTTAAAACTTTACAATATTGTATTGGTTTTGCCATACATTGACATGAATCTGCCATGGGTGTACATGTGTTCCCCATCCTGAACCCCGCTCCCACTTCCCTCCCCATCCCATCCCTCTGGGTCATTCCAGTGCACCAGCCCCAAGCACCCTGTCTCATGCATCAAACCTGGACTGGACTGGCGATTCGTTTCACATATGATAATTTACATGTTTCAATGCCATTCTACCATATCATCCCACCCTCGCCCTCTCCCACAGAGTCCAAAAGACTGTTCTATACATCTGTGTCTCTTTTGCTGTCTCACATACAGGGTTATCATCATCATCTTTCTAAATTCCATATATATGGGTTAGTATACTCTATTGGTGTTTTTCTTTCTGACTTGCTTCACTACAGTCCATGGGGTTGCAAAGAGTCAGACCCAACTGAATGACTTTACTTCAATTCACTTCACTCTGTATAATAGGCTCGAGTTTCATTTACCTCATTAGAACTGATACAAATGTATTCTTTTTAATGGCTGAGTAATATTCCGTTGTGCATATGTACCACAGCTTTCTTATCCATTCGTCTGTTGATGGATATCTAGGTTGCCTCCATATCCTGGCTATTATAAATAGTGCTGTGATGAACATTGGGGTATATGTGTCTCTTTCCATTCTGATTTCCTCGGTGTGTATGCCCAGCAGTGGGATTGCTGGGTCATATGGCAGTTCTATTTCCAGTTTTTTAAGGAATCTCCACACTGTTCTCCACAGTGGCTGTACTAGTTTGCATTCCCACCAACAGTGTGAGCGGGCTCCTTTTTCTCCACATCCTCTACAGCATTTACTGTTTGTAGACTTTTGGATAGCAGCCATTCTGACTGGCATGAAATGGTACCTCACTGTGGTTTTGATTTCCATTTCTCTGATAATGAGTGATGTTGAGCATCATTCCATGTGTTTGTTAGCCATCTGTATGTCTTCTTTGGAGAAATGTCTGTTTAGTTCTTTGGCCCACTTTTTGATTGGGTCATTTATTTTTCTGGAATTGAGCTGCAGGAGTTGCTTGTATATTTTTGAGATTAATACTTTGTCAGTTGCTTCATTTGCTATTATTTTCTCCCGTTCTGAAGGCTGTCTTTTCACCTTGCTTTTCACCTTGCTTATAATTTCCTTTGTTGTGCAGAAGCTTTTAATTTTAATTAGGCCCCATTTGTTTATTTTTCCTTTTATTTCCAATATTCTGGGAGGTGGGTCAGAGAAGATCCTGCTGTGGTTTATGTCAGAGAGTGTTTTGCCTATGTTTTCCTCTAGGAGTTTTATAGTTTCTGGTCTCATGTTTAGATCTTTAATCCAGTTTGAGTTTATTTTTGTGTATGGTGTTAGAAAGTGTTCTAGTTTCATTCTTTTACAAGTGGATGACCAGTTTTCCCAGCACCACTTGTTAAAGAGATTGTCTTTTCTCCATTGTATATTCTTGCCTCCTTTGTCAAAGATAAGGTGTCCATAGGTGTGTGGATTTATCTCTGGGCTTTCTATTTTGTTCCACTGATCTATAGCTCTGTCTTTGTGCCAGTACCATACTGTTTTGATGACTGTGACTTTGTAGTAGAGCCTGAAGTCAGGCAGGTTGATTCCTCCAGTTCCATTCTTCTTTCTCAAGATTCTTTTGGCTATTTGAGGGTTGTTTTTTTTTTTTTTTTGTATTTCCATACAAATTGTGAAATCATTTGTTCTAGTTCTGTGAAAAATACCGTTGGTAGCTTGATAGGGATTGCACTGAATCTATAGATTGCTTTGGGTAGTATACTCATGTTCACTATACTGATTCTTCCAATCCATGAACACGGTACAGATTTTCTGACACACTTAGAGCAGATCAGCTTTTTTCAGTAGTTCATGTGAAAACCTTGATATTGAGTGAGATTTCATTTGTGGAACCTCCAACAAAATTTGTATCAATATAATTTTAGGTTATGAGTTTCTACTTTATGAGCAGAGAAATAAAAGTAAAGAAACTACAGAAGGAAAGTCTAAAAGATTTTATCAGCATGTGGTATTTTCCAGTTCAGTCATTTGAATGGTGTCTGTATGGATGTGCACACAGGCTGGGTATCTTCCTTTTCTTTCCCAGCTCCACCAAAAAAAAAAAAAAAAAAACACACATTAAAAAAAATAGGGGCCACTTGCATTCATGGAAAAGTTAAAGCAAATTTCCTAGCCAGCTGTATAACCTTCTGAATGAAAAACAGCACCTAAGTGGCTTTTGAAATACCCTGGACTAAGTGAGTTAAGAACCAATAGTTTCTTTTAGAAATATTCATTGTTTTAAACAATTATAACTACTAACGGAAAATAATAAACTGAAATGAATCCAAAATGTTACTGGGAAGGCTCTGTCCCCCCACCCCTCCACCAGTTCTAGAATGTTTTCTGGTCCAGATGATTTCTATAGCATCATGACCGGTGCCAATTTTCACTCTCTACCTTTCAAGATCTTGTGAGCAGGAGTCTGTCTAGGGTCTCAGGCTGGACACCAAGAACACCATGAGGATTTCTGTTGTCAAAAGTAGGATGGGATGACTAGTTTTACAAAAGTGAAGAAGTGAAGTGAAGTCACTCAATTATGTCCAACTCTTTGTGACCCCATGGACTATAGCCCACCAAGCTCCTCCATCCATGGAATTTTCCAGCCAAGAGTCCTGGAGTGGGTTGCCATTTCCTTCTCCAGGGGATCTTCCTGAGCCAGGTATCAAACCCAGGTCTCCCACATTGCAGGCAGACGATTTACCATCTGAACCACCAGGGAAGCCCTTTACAAAAGTGTTTATCTCAATTCCACTTTAAATGGGAAGCCCACTACACTCAGTTAAAAGCAGTATACAATTTACTAATGTGCTAAAGATTTCCCAAAGCTGATAGAATACATAAACTAAGGTATACCTGTGAGGGCAAATATCTAATAAATTAACAAGTCTCTCCAGTTCTTATTTGCCCTCTTGTTTTTCCTTTACTATAGGTGAACTTAAGAAGTAAAGTGAATTACCATGTTCTGTGCTCTCCACCTGGCACAATGGTTACCTGCTCATGCTACTTTGGGTATATCAAAGAAGCTATAATCTGCAATTACAGGACTATTTACCTATGGCTTGCAGCATCATCACTTTCATGGGCCACCCAGAGGCGCATGGTCACTTTAGAGCTGGTAAAGAGAGGCAAGGGAAGGGGCAATGTGTATGTACATTGCCCCTCAATTGTTTTTCTGCAGTCCAGAGGCATGAAGTCAACAGGAGAAATGCAATCTAGAGGTCGGCTCATCTGAGCCAAAACTAGAGTTAAGGCAAGCAGTCAAGATGGCCTTGTGCATGTGTGCTTCGTCAAGATGGCCTTGTGCTCAGTCATGTGTGACTCTTTGTGTCTGCATGGACTGCAGCACACCAGGCTCCTCTGTCTGTGGAATTCTCCAGGCAAGAATACTGGAGTGGTTTACCATGCCCTTCTCCAGGGGATCTTCCTGACCCAGGGATCAAACCCATATCTCCTGTATTGCAGACAGATTCTTTACCCACTGAGCCACCTGGGAAGCCCCCATATAGGTTTATATCTTCCATTTAGTTGTCACATCTCTTTAGTTTCTTTCAGCCTGGGCAAGTTCTTCTGTTCCTTTCTGTTTTTCATGACCATGACATTTTTGAAGAATGTAGGTCACTTATTTTGTAGAATGCTCTTTAATTTGGGCTTACTGTCTGAGGTTTCTTCAGGATTAGATTCAGGTTACACATGTTTGGCAGAAGTGATGTGTCCTTCTCAATACCTCATGTCAGGAGGCATATGAAGTCAACTTGTCTTAATATGAGGATGGTACCTTTAATCACTTGAGGAAGGTGATTCTTTACCCTCAGATTACTATTTCTTCTCCCAGGATTCTTTACCCTCAGATTACTATTTCTTCCTCCTGACATTAATATGTTTTGTGGGGAACTACTTAGAAATTATGTAAATATCTCATTACTCCTCAAACTTTCATCCACTATCTTTAGATTCCATCAATGATTCTTGCCTGAATCAGTTTCTCACAGTAGTCTGGGTTAGTACATGTGGACTGAGCACATAAATAAGTATACTGTGGATAATGAGAGCTAAGTTTCTCACTTTTATAGAAGGGAGTTACAAGTAAGAAAAGGAGGAAGACTGCAATGTAGTGGTATGTGTTTGAAATAGGTGGTATCCCTATGTCATTATGGTATTTTTATATTTATATATATATTATATTTATTATATAAACATAGATATTTGTATAAGTATGTGAATATGCATATCTAAATATCTCCTACCTGTGTCTGCAGAGTGGCTTAGAAATTATGACACTCTGGTAGTAAAATGCACACCTGGCCTCCACATTTTGTTCTCTAAAACCATTTTCCAATAAAAGGAATCAGGGGTCCTAAGAGAAATGGCTGATTTCAGAGCTGTAGCAGAGAAGCACATGGTGAGCCTGGAGCTATTTTTTATGCCAGAAATTAAGTGTTCAAAGATCAAAAGGACACAGAAGCCAACTTGAAGGTGCTCCCATGCGTGAAGTCTGAGATAATTTACACATCAAACTAAAAAAAATGAGGTTGTGGCATTGTACTATAGTTTTGTAAGATATTATTATCATGTGGAAAACTGGATAAGGGTACACAGGATCTCTCTATATTATTTCTTGCAACTGCAAATGAATCTACAATTATCTCAAATTTTAAAAACAAATAAATATAACTCATGATGGTACTATATATTAACTGACTGAATAAAATAATAATCCACTGATTAAGTACAGAAACAAATCCAAGGTGAGCTTAGAGTAGAAACCAAGCTTTTTGCCCATTTTTCCTCTTCCATTTCTGCCAATATTTTCTTGTGCTCTGAAGATCATTTCATTGAATCAAAACAATTCCTGCAACTGCTCTCAGAAACATCTGCAGATATCACCAGATCTAAGGGTTGGTCTCTCTAAGTTGTGAGTGGTATGCCTTGGTGATTTCAGAGTCTTGGAAGTCCTGAGCTTGGCAATGAAGATCTGGTACTCTGCAGAGGTTCTAAACATCACAGCACTCAGGACTTCCAGATCCTCATGTCATTTTCGCCTGCTAACTCTGGGTCTTCATACACACATATGGAAATATAGTCCTGTTGCTTCCTTAATTCACCTCCAAACTGGATGAATTATTCAGAATGTCCTTCCAGTCTTTGGCTGTGGATTTCACAATTCGTTTGTTTTTCTAACATCTAAAATCTTAATAATTATGGCTCAGATGTGATTCCTTTCAATGATACTAAAAAACACATGAGTGTTAACTTACAACTTCCATCTCTTTATAGTAGTCATATCTATAGGTAGATGGTGTTGAAATCTGTAGCCAAAGATCCAATATCTATTTATGAAGTCTTCCATTCAGATTATTTTAATATAAACTATTTCTATATAATATAGATAAGGAAAATGCCCCAATCTGACTAATGTCACTATTCTCTCTGAAAGTCGGCTCATTCACTGGACTGAGATTATCACCCACGTACTTGAACAGTGGTAGTTTAGTGATAAGTGTCTCAATTTTGTTTATTCTTTATAAGCTTTAACATTAGCCAGACCTTTTTGATTAAAGTCAATATTAGCTGTACAATATTGACATTGGCTGTAGTTTAGATTTTAAATGTTATGTCAAAGCTCTTTTAATGTCTTATGTTTGGTTATGGAAAGGAAGAAAAGGAAGCCAGTGACTGACTCTTAAATACTCTCTCTCTCTCACACACACACACAGAGACAAATGAAATTGTTGTACTTACTTGCTTTTATACAGTTAGCATGGCCAATAGAGCAGGAAAATATTACTCAAACTATTTCTTCCTAATAGAATTCTGACGTCTCTGTTTTTCACTTTTAACAAGCTACAATTACACCTGCAGTTGAATCTTTCTGTATGGGTCATTTGCATTCCAAAAATACTAGAAAATTCAACTGACCTAATTTCTCAAAACTCGTTACTTTAGAACAACACTTAAAAGGGAGAGGTGCCCACAACAGTTGTCGACAAGTTGACTGAGTACTTCATAAGTCGTGGCTCCAAATGGTGATGTGGCAGCCACAGCTCCGAGTCAAGAAGACAGGCATGCTGCCTGCTGCTTGCAGAAGCCTGGGTATAAAATGCCTCTTAGTTTCCGTATGAAAACAGCCCTGAGAATGAGAAAGTGTTCTTTACACCTGGCTTCTTATGTAGTTGTAAGTTTGTCAGTGCGGATTTTGTCTCTACATTCCCTTTATGGCAGAAATATTCTGAAAAATTGGACATGACTAAATGTGCATGGAAATCAAGTATCCAGGGATCCTTTTTTCAGTCCCTCTGTATCTTTATTTATGAAAACGTTTTCAATTGAGGAGAGGGGTTGTGCTAGGAAAAGAACTCAATTCTACAGCCAAATTCATGAGTGAGACTGACACTTTAAAAATAATTTCCTTTGGGAATTCCATATGGTACATTTGGAAAGGCAAATTTTAATACTAAGTTCCTGGGGAAGTACTTATCTGAAAGGCAATGAAGAAATGAGAAGTAAACTAAACCATTAGCCTCCCAAAATAGACTATTTCTGGAAAGTATAAAGTCATACAAAGCCTTCTGGAACAATATTTATAAAATGGGCAAATTAAAAATGGAAAGGTAAAAATATATGACTCCTCCTCTCTCTGGGGGCATTTATGTACTTTTTAACCTCCCCTCTCCCAAATTGAAAGTCTAGGTTAAAGTCTGTAGGAGGGACACAGAAAATTCTCAAACCACCATCACCATGATGACCACCTCCCCACCCCCACAACCACACACAGAGACTTTAAGCTATGTTGCTGACTAGTACTGAGATGCTAATAGTAAATTTAAGTGGCAAGAAACAAGGCTCTTCTTCTGCAGTGTCCCATGCTTTGAATGCGAATCACACTGACAGCTAAGAGCCACTTTCAAAATCAAAGGGTCCGGTACACAGAAGAGAATTCTCTCCCCTCTCCCACCCTCCTCCTCCCGGCCCAGATGATGACCCTCAGGAGTATGTCATTTCTTTCTCAATCTGGAGGAACTGGATCCAAAGAATTTCTGAAGCAGTGAGAGGGCTGAAATCTCTGCTATGAACTACACAAAAGATAAGCAAAGAAGTTATCATTCACTTTTAAACCTGAAAAAGTTTAAAGCCACCAAGGAACAGAGATTAATATTGGGGGATTATTTTAGGAACAGGCATTCCCAGGTTTTTTTGTTTTTTTTTTTGCATGAAATCAAACCAAACAGGCTTCAACTTTGATCTGAATTTCAGGACCCTTCTTATAAATGGCTGCTAACATCTCTATATGTGCTGCAAGAAAGCTATTTTCGCTTGAGCTCCATAGTATATAATTGAAGTCAGAGTTTTAAATCACTGGGCCATCTGTCCTTAAGCTGTCACCAATCATACATGGAGGAGCATATGCATAATGAAAATAGACTGACAAACTTTTTGAGTTTACATGCTTCTGAGTTAATTATTCCTCTGTCCCACACATTTAAGAGATTCTTTAACAGTATGTTTGATGAATCGATTTAATTACATGAATGGGGTATGTGTGTACGTGTATGTTTTACAATGTCGCTATCACAAATCCAAAGGAAACCATGTAGTTGACTTAACATTTTCACTGAAAAGGAAAATATATCATTTTAATCACATACAGAACCTAGATCTATTGGCCTCGTTTTGCTCATTTGGTTATTAATGTTGAAAATACATATTAACATTAACAAAATGATATCTCACTTTCATCTTAATGGAGATTTATGTGCATATACATCACCTTTGCATTCCACAAAGATGCTGCCGGGAGCGAGTGTTTTAGTGACTGGAGTCAAATTCCAATTTCAGAGGTGTTTTCTCCATGTTCTCACTGACACGAAATTTGGTCTCAGCAAAGTTCAATGATTTCTCTGTGCCTAACTTTCTCTCTCTCTCTTTTTTTTTTAGTCCGTGTGTGTGTGTGTGTGTGTGTGTGTGTGTGTGTGTGTGTGTGTGATCACATAGCCCGGATCTTTACACTAAGGTATTGGAATGATTCATGAGTGAATATGTGCCAAAAGGCTTAAGTTGCAATAAATGAACATATAAACATGATCATATCAACAAGATAGGAATATCATAATAAAATCGGGTTGCTGAGGTTTTTTCGCAAAAACTGGGACAAAGCTAGTGATGCCACTAGCCTGAACCACTGGAAATACACATGAATCATAAGAAACTGCAATTTTACAATGCAAAGGAACTGCACCAGCCACTGTGCATTAAAAGTCTTTTGAAAGACCTGATGTGCATTTAAAATTGAACGCCTACTCGTTGTAGCCCTAAAACAAATAGTAAAACAGTGAGTACAAAACTGACAAAGTCCTGCAGCATGGTCCGCCAGCAGGAAGGAACTGAAGTTTTCCCTCAAAGCCTTTTGTTTTCTGTCCTTTGTAGTCATGAGGTATGCCTGTTTCCATAAACAAGACAGCACATGCTCACCGCTTCAGACAAAATGCCCGAGAAAACACAGAGAATGTGAAACTGTGCTTATCAGCAGATGGGTTGGAGATGACCTGGTCATCATGCTCCACACAAATGGGTGCACAGCCTTGTCAAGTGCTCCTGTGACAGCCACAGTGTTAAAGATAGTATGCTGCACACCTGCAACTTTTGGGGAAGAAGTGAAGACTTGAGGTCCAGCGGGGTAACCCAATTTCCTCTTGTCATCAGGACAGGTGGCTAGCAAACAGCAACCACAGTTTGACTCTTTTGCATGAGATTTTTTTTCAGGGCACACTTAGGAAAAGAACAGCGGGGGAGGCTAAGCGTGTCCAAAGGCATGCTCAAGCCCCTTGGGGCCCAGGGAAGCCAGCTGTGGGGTCTGGACAGCCTTCAGCACCCCAGGCAAGGTGCCCTGGCAGAGATCACAAGGGAAACTCCCTGCCCCTGTTGACTGCCCTGATCTGGCAACGGCATGAACTCTGCAGAAAAAGGATGGAACAGAGGGTGGTCGTTGGGGGAGCAAGGCCTGGTCCACAGACACAGTGCCTTCCCAACCTATGCTCTCTCCGTCTTCTACACAGAATCCACACACTCAGAAGCAGAAAAATGAGATTTACAATGAGGTCCAGTCTGATTTGAAATATTCACGTGCAATTCCTCATGGCCCCAACTGAGAACCTCAGTGGTCACATCACATCACTGGCTCTCACATCAGGACAAGTTCAAGGAATGGCATTAGCAGGGTTGGAAATCTCTGAAGACCTCTCTCTCTCACTCTCTCTCTCTCTCTCTCTCTCTCTCTCACACACACACACACACACATACACACACACAGATATATAACTTGGTTCTAGACCTTCTTAATGTTTATGATCTAGAGTGACTATGCCTTGTTAACAAAAATGATCTCATATGAAATATGTTTGTGTTAATTCCTGAAAGCAGACATACTCTTTTTTTTTAAATTTATTTAATTGGAGGCTAATTACTTTACAATATTGTGGTTAAGCGAACTTTTTAGCAAGAGGAAGATAAAAGTGCCCCACCCCACCCCACAGGCTGCAGAACCTGAGTTACACCTGAATGTACCTGAAGCTGGAATGTTTGTTAGAGGCTGCGCTGGGTTTGCCTTTAGCCAGTCCTCTGTGTTGTAAGGGGGGCAGGGAGGGTGACAGTGGCACCATCCAAGGCTCCCTTGGGAGGTTACCTGGTCTGGTATTCTGCCTCTTCCCTCCCTTGCCTGTGCCCTGTAAGGCCAACTTCTCTCAAACCACAGCCCGTGAGCAGGAAGCAGGTTTAGGGTCGTGTCTATTCAAAGTTCATTTCCAGTGCGTAGTAAGCCACACACAGAAGACCAACTGCAGCGGCCTGAGCCATGGGTGTCGCCTTTATGCTCCACTCAACTGTTTGACTTTCACACAAAGACTTCTTCTCAGGGGCACTGTTTGGGTCGTTATAGAATGGGCTTGTCAGAGGGCTTTGTAATTGTAACCATAAACAAATTACTTTAGGAAAAAGACCAGAGCCACCAGCAGCCATCAAAGAGATTTGTCAAGACTGTTTCTGATCATTTTTTATCAGATTCCTTATTAAATGGAAAAAAAGAGAAGTAACTGCAGGTGAAGTGATAACCATTTTTGCAAAAGCTTTAACGTCTACAGTGAAAGACACACTATAATGAGGCATGGAAGTTATTTTCACTTAAAGACCTTTAATTTCAGATGGCGAACTAGGACCAATGCCTTCCCTCTGTGAAGAGCTGAATGAAAGTTCTGGTAAAAGGGAGTCAATTCCCTGTTCCGTTTTATTTAGAAAGTCATTCTATTACATTCAAAACAGAGGCAGCTGAGCCAGTGTTAAGAAGAACCAAAAGAGGCCTGTTAGCTATAAGTCCGGTCAACCCGGCATAAAAACATGGAAGCCCAGTATCTGCCACGTGAAGGCCCCTGACACACTAAGGAATTCAGAAGTGAACTTGATCTGTTCAGGCATTTATGCATCATATTTTATCCCCTGGACAAATACACCTTTCTTGTGGGAAGTGGGAGGGAGGTTGGTGGGAGGAGTTCTAAAAAGCTTATTTTTTTAAATGCACAGATGCTTCTAGAACATCAAATGGCTCTTACAAACAACATTTTGATGAGTTAAGTGTAAATGAATCAAAAACACATGGATTACATTTCCCTCCGAACACAGAGGGGTCTCAAAATTAAAGAGGGGGACAAGGGCTTGAGGCGACATGCATTTGGTTTCCCTGAATGCAAAAGTGTTTGAAAATAGTTCTAGGCAGGCAGCATGCCCAGAATGCATCCTGGACACTAATGGATTTTATAAGTTTGAAAAATGTTGGATAGTTAAGGTTCCCTCTTTGAAGCATCTCAGATGTAAGTTTGTTTTATATGATTTTTTCCCCTTCAATGCACAAGTGTTCAGGGCATGTGGCATTGATTATGATTATTTTATTCTTAAAAAAAGTGTTTAAAATAAAATAATGGCATAATTTGTTTAGACAAAACAGTCCTCAACCAGACAAAGGCTAACAGAGTAAGAAAGGTTGTTTGTATATACGGGGGAGGGTGGTGGGATAGGGTATCAGGGCCATATATCTTAAGAGTTCAAGTTTCACAAAAGCCTAGAATCCACAGCTAGCTTATGGAGGCATGCACGTCTGTGTGTGTACAGATATGCGTATGTATACATGTGAGTGTAAGTACATATATATATATATATATATATATATATATATATATACACACACACACACATACACACAGATAGGTAAACATTATCAACTTATTTCCTTAGATAGGTCTTGAATGGCCCATTCTACTGCCATATGCAGAATTTGTAGCCATGGACACAAGAAACAGTTCAAATCCCTCTTTGAATGTTTAAGTTCTCTTTGTATCATTTTTGCTTTCTTAAATTTGTAGTCCCTTCTGCTTTGTATTATTTTCACATCTATACAACTGGAGGACAGAAAGTCACTACTAGCCAATCTGAACTGGAAATGGCTATCGGGGATTTCACCAAAATGTCTTTAAAGTCTGCAATATTTATTCCATGATGTGACAAACCAAGATGAAAAAGATGTGTAGGTTTTATTTCACAGATACACAGGAAGTGAGTGGAGAAGAGGGAGATAAATATCCATTCTCCTTTGTGGAGGATGTTGACGCATCACTCCTGACCAGAGAATGGTCAACACCTTCTGTAACAAGTCTGTCAATAGCAAAATGGAGTCAGGTTCCAGCACGAAGCCAGGAATGCAAGAGTGAGGAGTCTGGGCAGAGCAGCCACTAGCTTCTCTGCCTCTATTTATATAAGGTGCCGTTAAAATGCCAATAGGAGGCAATAGGAATTAATAGGCTCCATGTGTTGAGCTCACAAATGAGCCAAGAAAAATTTTAAAAGCCTATATGTGTCAGCGATTCCCAATCCTTTTAATTAAAACTTTTTTTTTTTTAATTTGGACTGCTGATGCTATTTTCATGGTTTGTTGTATTTTATGTGGCAGTAATCTTCTTCATGTTTTCCTGCTCACATTTCCTCCCCCAAATTTGGCAAAACATTGTGAGCTCTCTATTTTTGAAATTTAAAGTGAATTTAAGGTGATCTGATGTAAGCATTATTTTCTGACAATTGCGAGCTTGAGATTCACAGCCAATGTGCCCTCTGCTGCAACTTTTCTCCTGAGGAATTTTAAAGCATCATAAAAACTCAGCAGTTGAAACAACCTCAAAGGTCATCTAGTTCAGCCTTTATCTAATGCTGGAATCCTCTCTACAGCATTCCTGATAAGGGTCATCTAGTCTCAGCTTAAATACCAGACATGTATACTTCTCTACCTAAAACTCCACAAGGTAACATCCACTCAAGTGGAAAGTGACCTGACACTACACGTTATCCTTTCCCCTCCCCATCAAAGTGCAGTCATCTGTGGGGTCATTGCTCTGGGCAGAGCAAAGACAACTCTTATGCTCTTGAAATAAATGACCCACAGTCATTCTGTCTCTTGTGGGAGGGACAGACCATGCCAAGCACTGCAAATACAACAGACCACGACCCAATTGCATACAATAAACTTCTTAATGCACAGGCTGTCATCTGTCATCCAGGCTGATACTCAAGGTGGCCCTCTGGAAGAACACAGATGGCTCTGTTTGGTCTTATTAGCAAAATCCACACTCCAGTGCCAAGACTTGCCCAGAACAAAATGGCATCTAAAGTCTCTTTAAAAGAGTATTCGCCCAAGTCAAGACGAATCTTGAGTCTGGAATCTAAACTGAATATTTCTAAAAGGCATTTGGTAGCAAAAAAACATTCATCTTAGGATGCCCCATGAAGAGCTGTGAAAAAGATGAGTGAAAAAAATTCTTTTCCAATTTAGAGTCCTTTTAGCAAAAAGACTCAATATTGTACAGCTGAATTCAAAAGTTGACAATAACTCATCAATAGTGCAGTACAGGAAGTGGTTTGCTGAATACTAACGGAAAGGTTGCAGTAATCAACAATTCAGTGCAATGTCATAGGAGCTGGATTTTGACTTAAGCTCCCTCTCATGCAGCAGGTGGAAATAATGAGTACTAGACATTGAAGAAATTACTCAAGGCAGTGCTGGGTCAGCCTAGCTTCCTGGCAGCCAGAAATAAAGCCAGATGCCCTGTGCCATGCATTTCACCATATGATTGATGACTTGAGCCCTTTCAGAACAGTGTCTTTGGAAATGGTTTGCTGTGGCTCCAGCCAATCCTCTTTGTCATGTCGATCTGCTTCACGTAAATCTTCTGCAGGAATCAACCAGGGCCCTGGTCCTGAAGGCTGGGCAAGGAGTATCTGTTTTTGTTATCTTAAAGAGGGCTGTAATCCCTGCAATTGGAAGGATCTTCAGATATGACCTTGGGTGTCTTGAAGAACCAATGGACCTCTGCCCAACTCTCATCCTAGTTTAAGCATTTAGTGATCTGGCTCCAGGGGCCATGTATGCAATGGCCACCATAACATCTCCATGGTGGTGGTGGTGGTTTAGTCACTCAGTTGTGTCTGACTCTTGCAACTCCATGGACTGTAGCCTGTCAGGCTCCTCTGTCCATGGAATTCTCCAGACAAGAATACTGGAGCGGGTTGACATTTCCTTCTCCAGGGGATCTCCCTGATGCAAGGATCGAAACCAGATTCCCTCACATTGCAAACAGATTTTTTATCATCTGAGCCACCAGGGAAACCCTAAGATCCCCATAACACTTTAGATTTTACCCATTGCAAAGGTCTGGCTATGGCACATATTGCAAGGAGAGTGGGACCAATCAATAATGTAGGGTCAGAGTGGGATGCTATTCAGATCCAATCCCTATCTTGGAAGAAGATGCTCCAGCCTGCCAGGCCTGGCCACCTCTACTCCACATATCTATACAGGGACAACCATGAGTCCCTGCATGTCATTATCTGCATACTGGAATGTTCCACCCTGAGAAATGAGAACACAGTGAACACAGGAGGGCTGCCCTCAAACCCAGGAGGGCTGACGTGAGCCAAGGTGATGATACATCCTTTGTGTGGCCTTCAGGGAAGAACTAGAACCAAGGGCTGGAAGCTTGAGAGGCCTTTTCATACAGATGATGGAATGTCTAGCTAAACTTCCCAGATAGGAAGGAACTGGCTGCTTTGAGAGGAGGTTTTATTCTCCTCCCATTTTCTGGCTTGCTTTTTGGGCTGACAGAAGCTGGGTAAGCACTGCTAGGGAGAGCAAGGGAAGGGCATGGCCAGGGAGCTGGCCGAGGCCCCCACCAAGGCCCCATTCCCCTGAAGGTCTGAAGCTCTAAGACAAGCATGGGGACATGGACCTGGGAGCAAGTGTTCCAGAGAAGCAGACGCACCTCTGCTCTCCCTCCACCACGTGATTCATGAAAACTGATCCTATTTCTCTTTAGATTTTTATACCTTTTCCGATTCTTACAATTCAGGTTTTAAATGGGAGATTATCATTATGGAAAAAAGAAAAACAAACTGAGGCACACAGGGAGCCTTAATTGTCTGCTTAATTGTCATAGAGGAAGGCTTCAACACCCATTGTCTATTTATGAAACTTCTGCCTTATTATTAAACTCCATCAACACCAGTGGCTTAATTTGCCAAGGAAAAATGGCTAGAATTTCCAATGTCTTTCCATTTCATTGAAAATGAAGGTCTAATAATTTGACAATTTAAATTCAAGATGCCTTCTTGGATTTTTAAAACTGATGGAGCATAAATCTCCATTAGCCACAAGAGTTTTGGACTTGAAACTTGGAATTCATTGAAACAGCTTGCAAGATATTAAAGGCTTCTGTCCCCAGAATATGTCTTCTTTTTTTTTTTTTTTTCCAGTGAGGAAACAGAGCAATTTCTCTATTACCCTTTCAAAATAAGCTTACGAAATGTAAAAACTGCTTCTTTTTCCTCTGGAAAAAAAAAGTTTCTTTTTGTCAAATCTTCTCATTCAGTGTCGGCTGCCTCATTCATGACAACCTTTTAAACATTCCCCTCATAAAATGCATAAATAGTCTTCAGAAGAAATTAGTTAAATGGCTCCCAGAAAGCATTGTTGTTTTTCCCCTTTCAAAAAACTGCCGTAAGTATCCCAGCTCACTAATAAAGGGTAAACAAGTCTGAAAATTTATTGCATGTAACAGATATGATTAAAAGGAAGACAATGAGAAGGTCAGTGACGCTCATGCAATGGGCAGTCCTGTTTTCAATGCATTAGACCTACCCAAAGAAGGGAATAAAACTGCAGCTACTAACCCCTTCATAGGAATAAATGTCAGGAATCCAAAAGGCAGAGACAGAAGGGGAGGTGACAGAGCACTAAGGAGTCAAAACTAACATCAGGCTTCTCCAGGCCTATTGAGGGGGAAGCCCAAAGTCACAGGAGAGACCGAGTGAGTTAAAGGATTGATAATATACAGGCCCATTCAAGGTGGAACTTCCCCACCCCCAACCACACCACCAACATGGCTGGAACTCCTTTTGAGAAAAAAGTAACATCAGAACTTCATTCAGGAAATCCAGGTGCTGGAACACATTTGAACAAACATGAATTCACAAATCTCCATTTCATGACCTACCAGCCATACCACCCCACACAGCCCACAAGGTGAGGCCCAAGTTCACAAGTGAGACTGGGACACATTTTAAACTTTCATAGCACGTGGGGAATAAAAGGAAAGAGGAGACTGCAGAAAGCTGGAAAAGTAGCCCTAACACTGGCATTGCCCCTTTTCTTCTGTTTTGGGCAACATTTTGTTACCAGTATTTACACCTCTGCAGTTTTCTGGGTTTTTGTCATTGTTGTTGTTAAATAAATGTGTGTCCATGAAATAATAAAAGCCACAGGAACCCCCGATAACTTGGACCATATCTGTGGAGTCATGTAGGCACATTCACTCAGTTACTCTTCCCCTTTCTAATTCCCATGAACAACAGAAAAAACAAAATTAACTAATTAAAGCTCAATGAAGATTTACGAGGGGACTTGTTTCCCACCTTCTGCCCCTGTAGCTGGGTGAGGCAGCTTAACTAAAACATCTCTGAGAAATGCCATGATCCATGAAGTTTCTGACTTGAGTATCATTTATGATACCCCTGGGGAGCGGGCCTGCCTAAGAAAACCGAGTCCCGGCACCCCATAAGGTTCTCATTACAAATAGGAATGTGCCAGGCCAGATGCACTGGGGGTTGTCAAGCTTTGCAAACTCTCCCCACCAAAAAACTCATAAATTTTGCAGAATATATTGCTTTTCCTTGGATTTTTATGATTATGTTCAATTTCAGGAAACTTACCCCATACTTCATCATTTGCCTTCGTTTTTTAAGAGTTATTTGACGTCCACAAAGTTCTACGGGCTTTTTACTAATCGTGTTTTTTAAATGTTAAAAACATAAACCAACATATTTCTAGCCAGCCATGAATTTAAAACCTCCCCCGCCACCTTCCAATTCTGGTGTGCAATTGCAGGCTGAGCAGATTTCAAAGTTTTTCTATTGGACAAACTCACCTTTCCATCTTCCATGGACGTAATGAACCCAAAGAAAGATGACAATAATAGCAATCAGAGTGTACGAAGTAGTCACATCTCGGGCACTAAAACTGGATGGTAGAGGTGACGTTGTAAGGCATTCACAGCCCAAGGAAAAGACTCCCCAGCTCCAGGGTCAAGGGTACAGGCATAACTGGTGGGCTAGAGTTGGTCTGGGTACCTAGGCAAAGTTTGGTATACTCTCACATTTTAACATGGTAAAGTGAATTTTAGGGATTTTAGTCCTATTTTACCAAGTTTACTTTTCATAAGACATATTTCAGATTTGATACTTAACCAGTCTCAAATTGGTTACCAACTTAAAATGTAATCTTTCAGCTGATTGTGTATTAAAGCAGCAATGTCTATAAACACTTGTGCATCTCACTGTAGCAATGGCAGTTCTTAATGCTACACCCAAAGCAGTAAGTCTCCTTTACACACCCAAGAAACCCAGGGTCAGGGCAAGGCCTACATGATCCAGTCCCCTCTGATGAGATATGTAAAGATCCCACTCTACTACAAATGTTCAGAATAGGAAGACACTAGGGAGCCAGATGTGGTCCTGTGCTAAATCAGATTAGGAGAAGCAGACAAAATCACAACTTTATTCAATGTGTCATTTATCCTGGGTGACTAATGCATTTGTATGAAGTTAAAATTGAGCTTTGAGAAACTATGAAATAAATCAAATGCCCTGCTTTATGTAATTTTAACAGACAGATCCCATTAGGATTCTACTATGTGTAGCTGTTGGTTAAAATCATTGACCAGTATCCCTATAAATTAATCAGCTGAGGTAATACTGGTGCTGCTGTCACCATTTGTGACTAATCTACAGTTAAAATTCACTTTAACTTTTCAAGCCTCTTGAGATAGGTTCATCACATTTCAATTTTTGTTCAAAATATGTGAGTAATTGCAAATGTTTACAAAAACCTGTATGGTATAAGTCTGCCATGGGTGTCATTTTTCAATGGCAGTAGAGTGTGCATTGGCATTTCATTGTAATTTCAGGGTAAAATGCTAATCAGAATCCAGCCATAACGGTCTTCATCATTCTTGATAGGAACTTTATCCCTCGCAGTCTGAATATACGTGCACCATTGAAGTTTAAACTGTTTTAGAATTGCAAAAAACTAATGGGCCAAAATGTCTAATTATACCAAAAGGGATATAGTTAATATTTAGCAGTTCACTTTTTTTAAAAGACTGTCATGGCTCTTGCGTTCCTCCTGGATTATTAATACTTGGATATGTTTCCTTTCTTATATGAGACCTAATTTATTAAAAACTCGTAAGTGCCTACAATTTCTCCTCAAAATATGTACCTTAATGTCAAGCTAATTTAACTGTGTACTTTATCTCTACAAAAATGTCCTAGATTTCTTTAATGCCTTTTATCTTTCTTGACTTGAATCTCGTGGCCTTTAAATGTATACTGTAAAAACAATAAATAACATTTAGAGGGTTCCCCCCCCCAAGATTAATTTTAATTAATCTTGAAGTTTGAAGTTACCCATGAACTCTGAGACAGCTGATGTCCAACTCTTTGAAAGCAGTGGGAAAAAACATCTGTCTTCTAGGGGTGCTTGCTCAATAAGGTGATGTGTGTAAAACATGGAACACAGTGCTTGGCAAAATGCTACTTCTCTTATGCTGGCACTCAAACCATCTTACAGAGTGCTGCAAAATGAACACACAGGGAAACGTTCCTGCACATCCTTGAGGTGAAATTGCAATCTGAATCCTTCAGAGGCATAAATAGAAAATGTGTTTGGTCCAAAAATATATTGCACGTTGCATGTGTGTTTAGTCGCTCAGTCATATCTGACTCTTTGTGACCCCATGGACAGTAGCCCACCAGGCTCTTCTGTCCATGGGATTCTCCAAGCAAGAATACTGGAGTGGACTGCCATTGCCTCCATCAGGTGATCTTCCCAACTCAGGGATCAAACCCATGTCTCCTGCATCTCCTGCATTTGCAGGCAGATTCTTTACAACTGTGCCACCTGGGAAGGCCCACATGCTGCTGCTGCTGCTGCTAAGTCGCTTCAGTCGTGTCCAACTCTGTGCGATCCCATAGACCGCAGCCCACCAGGCTCCCCTGTCCCTGGGGTTCTCCAGGCAAGAACACGAGTGGGTTGCCATTTCCTTCTCTAATGCATGAAAGTGAAAAGTGAAAGTCAAGTCGCTCAGTCGTATCTGACTCTTAGCGACCCCATGGACTGCAGCCTGCCAGGCTCCTCCACCCATGGGATTTTCCAGGCAAGAGTACTGGAGTGGGGTGCCATTGCCTTCTCCAAATATGCTAGGAAAATCCAAACCCCAGGTTAGCCTCCAAAGCAGGAGCTATTTTTAAAAGAAAGAAAGAAGGACAAAAAAACAAACAAGGCATCTGCCTCAAAGGAGATCATGGTATAAAAGTGGGGAGAAAAATATTGAGCAAATGTTGAAGGCATGTTCTTCCACCACCACCCACCCCCCCACTTTGAACTAGAGGAAGGCCTCATTCTGGTGACAATAACACTTTAAGACACCTTTCTTTAAAAAACAAAAGTTCACAAAATTACCCTCACGGTATTGTTGTAGATACTAAATGTAGGTATACCTCGCAGAAAGAAAATGCTATGCGTAACTATCTAAAATCACAAAACTGGTAAGTTTAGGGTTGTTAGGAGCGATTACTCACATCAACAAAGAATTCCCTGCAGGATTTCTGGCAAGCAAGATGCACATAGAGAGACTGACTTTATAAAACTTTAATAAGCATGCTGTTTCAGGAACATATCTACCTGTACCGGCCTGTCTGACCACCGTGATTTTAGATATTCTCTTAGACCTCAGTCTGCACCTCCCAGCTCTGCTCACAAAGCTGATCACACAAAGCATTAAGCAGGTTACTGTATATCAAACCATTCATTGACTTAGCAAAAGTAACTGAGCACCTACTGTGTGCCACTGTTCTAAGCAGTGAAGCTGCAGTAGTAAATCATACCAGCCCCCAAAAGACTCCACCTTCATGGAGCCCATATTGAATGCATCTTTCTCCCAAGCACTGAATCTCATGCTTACACCAAAGAGGAGCAGAATTGAGTGTCTCTTGCTGGAGTAGATATCAGGCCAGTTAGACCTTGTATACGGTTATGGATGAAAACCCGATGCTGGCTTGTAAATACTAAAGAAGAGTGACAAAGGCCTCGTCAGCCTCGTCCGCTGCCAAGCCCCACAGCACGCAGGGCTTGCCACTACTTTAGCATCTCTGCCAGGGTATTATCATGGGCAAGCAGTGCTGTAAAGGATTCACACAGCCTGTGTGTTCATTTCAGCTCTGCAGCCTACTCTCAGTTGCTGAACCTCTCTGTCCAAGATTCCATGCCCTGCAAAATGGGGAACTCAGAGAGCACAAATCAGAGCCTGTCACAGAGGAAATGCTGGCTCTGATTATTATTTTCACTCACAATTATTTATATGACTTATTATGATGGCTTCCCACCTAGACATAATATTTGGAAGACCTAGTGCAATGCCTGAATGACTCAGATAAGCGAACGATGGTGCACCTTGGATTGGCTTCATTAGGCTATTATTCTGGGCCAGACACTAACTAGGATTACATCAATAAAAGACATGTTCTCATCCCTCAAAACAACTCAGGTGCACTGGAAATCAAGTCAGGGCAGCATGGCAGCTTAGAGGAGAGGTGTCTAACCCAACGGGGCAAGAGTATGTGAGTTTAGGGGCAGAGCGGCAGGAGAATTATAGCCAGTGGCTTCTCTAAGACAGAGCTCAGATTCGAAGGAGGAGACAGCCAGACAACGAATTATTTGGTGGCCAAACAATTCACTATAAACATAGATATAAAAGCCAATCAGATGGTACCAAGGCACCAACTTACCCTTTAGGGGAAAAAAAGGCAAAAGGAAAAACATTAATACACACCTTTCAGAAAAATAAGCTAATATTTTTTTCAAAAGAAAAAGAACAAAAGAACAAATATATCTGGTTACATCGCAAGAGCCACAATATATGCATCCTTCAAAATAGCTACTTTGCCAGCAATGGTGCCAATTGACAAACATTTGTTTCAACTGATTCGGGAAAATAAACTTTAATTTGGTATTTCTTTGAAGAATGTTTGCATCAATATTTACATAATTCGAACAGTTAAATAATTGTCCATAATTTTGTGTTTATCTCACAGCCAATGGTGGTCAGTGGGTGATGACAATACTCTGTTCACATAGCAAAACATAACTGCAGCAATTATGTCATGACTGTGAGTGACTATCCAACCAGATAACTGTGGGTCCAAAGACAACTGTTGAAGAGCAAGTGTTGGCTGCTCTTGGTCTTCTATACAGCCCACATTTCTGGTTTTCCATTTCACTCTTGGCCTTGAGGAAGACTGCTTCTCTTCCTCTAGCCCACAGTCTCTCTCTCTCCCTGAATTCCTAGTTTACTTACATTCATGTCCTACTATTTCTCCCAAACTAGTTCTACATTCCAATGTCAAGTCAGTGGGGCCAGAGGTCACCTTCTACATTCCTTTCCCCTCCCCCTAACAGTGACTGCCTAGCAAAGCACTGGGCACAGAGATGGTACACGAAGCAAACACCTCTGCCGTGCATGCTAAGTCGCTTCAGTCACATCCAACTCTTTGCAACCCTGTGGACTGCAGCCCACCAGGCTCCTCTGTCCATGGGATTCTCTAGGCATGAATATTGAAGTAAGTTGCCATTTCTTCCTCCAAGGGAGCTCCCCAACCCAGGGACTGAACTCGAGCCTCTTATGTCTCCTGAAGTAGCAGGCAGGTTCTTTACCACTAGCACCACCTGGGAAACCCCAGAAACCGTTCTGGAGAGAGTGACAAATACTGAACCAGGGCACGAGGGCTCCAAACCCAACCCAACAATGTCACATATGGACTATACACCCTTGGGCAAGTTATTTCCCCATCCTTGGCCTCAGTCTCCTCATCTGTACAATGAAGACGCTGAACCAGATGATGGTGAAGCCCTCCAGTCTTGAAACATTAGGTTCGAGGAATTGATTAATATCTACACACCTAAGCCAAGACTTCTGCCAGCAAATAAGTAATGGCTAATTGATGAGACCTCTCCAGGATTCCATGGCACTTCATCAGAAACATCCATCAAGCTGAAATTTAATTTAGTTACTGTGGCTGTGCCGACCTGGTGTGAAACCACCAGTCCCTTTGGAAAATTAATTTATTAAAAAAAAATTCATTGACTGACATCCTGGAGGGAGAAATAAAGCCTCTGCAATTGCATTTCTCATTGTTCATCAGACAGTTAGGTCATCCTGTACATATTGCCACAGTCAGAAGGTTAAATTGTCCTCAAAACACACTCCTTCCAGTGGGGTGGTTTGATCAAATCATACTAGAGACCCAAAGACCAAGAAGACATCAGACTCCTAAAAAGTTCTCCTGGTGACTGTTAAAACCCAGGCTGCAACTGCAGCATCACTTCAAGATGAGTAGGATTTTATTTTTCATTCATATAAAAAAGAAACCATTTCAATGCTACTGACAGGAGATATGTGGCCTCCAAAACACAAAATTTGGATTCCAGAAATAGGGTTTCATCAATGCCATCATACATACCTGCTATTGAGACCTGGTTTTCACTGAAGCTGGTCGATGATACAGACAACTCTTATTTAGAAATCTAAGAAAACAAACCACTCTTTATCGGATGGAAGTGATGTGTTTCTTCTTTTCCTTTTCTCCAGTAAAATGAACATTGAAAAAATAAACAGATGAGCGATTTCAAGTTTCCTTAGCTATTTCCCACTGTGTGGCCTTTACACCTTCCAAGACTAGCACAACCACATCAAAGATAATTTTCAATCACTGGCTGATTTTCTTTTCCAAATGAAGCAAAATGCACAGGTATATGAAAAATAGCATTCCATAAACTAAGCAATCCATAATCAAAATCAGATTATAGCTGGAGGGCTAGTGTCAGCTCTGCTTAAATCATGCCATTTTATTTAAGCACTCAGATAATTTTTCTCAGCTCAGTAAGTAGGTGGATGTTAGCAGCTAAGGTCATCGAAAAGATTTACCTTAAAATAAATTCAACAATTGAGAGCACTGCCCTCTCCATGGTATAAAGTGTGCCTCGCTTTGAACATGCATATAAAATTTCATTAAAGTGCAACATAAAAGTTTTACATTAGAGGAACCCAGTGCTGGACCTTTGTTTAACAGTCATGATAATTTATGGCGTGGATCTGCTACAGTTAAGTAGAAAAACAGCCTTCTCATGATGAAATACAAGTCATAAAGGCTGAAATTCAAGGAAAGCTGGAGGAATCCCAAGCCTCCGATCAGTCAATTCTTCTTCAGATTTTTATCACACATTCTTCTTTAACGTTCTCTACACAGATTGAGACACAATACAGTCCTGGACTCCTCAACCTTCAAAGCTGGAGTTTGCAGTTCTAAGCATACCTTAGAATTCATAGGAACCTGCTTTTCTTTTTTTAAGCACACGAGTAAGTAACAGGGGTTCTAATTTTGCCTTTTCCTATTAAGCATTTTTTGGGTTACATCATTCCTTCTCAGTCCTTTCCTCAAAAGAGACCAGACTGGCTAAGAGACCTTCAAAAATTACAAAACAATTAAAACACTATCAAACGGGTAGAGGGGTGGGATAACCACCAGGATTTTTGCAACTATCTTTGAAAGACAGGAATATTTGCATAGACCGCTCTTGGAGCTGGTGGGGTTCTCATGTTAACAGATGTTTCTTGAGCACCTGTAATGAAAAAGGCACTGTCCAAGATGATGTGAGAAAGTGTGTGAATATTTAAACACAAATGACTTAATGCAACAGTAGTGACACAGTGAAAAGACAATAAACACAAATCCTAAGACCATCCACACACTGAAAACTCAGGCAAGTCAATTAATCTCTCTGAACTGCCATTTTTGCCATCTACAAAATGAAGCCAGTAAGATCAGTCATGGAAAACCCACAAGGTTATTGTGAGGATCAAATCAAATGACAGATGAGGTAAGTTATAAAGCTTTGGAAAGAAATGCTATCTATCCCTTACACCCAGCTTTAAGGCTTCCAATTAAGTAGACAGATATACCGTGGTCTTCTTTAAGTTCAAGTACTGAATCTTCAAAATTAGGGTATTTGAATTTAAATAGACAGTTCTCAAGGATTTGAGTTTTGCCATATATATATGTGGAAAATTATATATATATATATGATATATACTATACATATATGAACGGAAAATTACAATATACATATATTATAATGTGCTATTCATACCTTCTCATTAAAGACGCATCCATAAAAAAGTGCTAAGAGATTGTATCATTACATAAACTGCTCCTTATTTGATTAAAAGAAAAAAGCAGAGTTCCATGGCTAGTTGATTACATGGTCATTCTACAGCAATTTTTTTTACACAAGCATAACATACACAATCTAATCTGTTTGTTTCAGTGAGAGCTAAATGCTCCAGCTCCCCCAGCAACAATAAATATTAGGAGATAATAATAAAAAACAGGTAATGAGGGTGTGCGGGAAGGCAATTAAGCTGGAAAGTGGGAGATGTGGATTTCTGATCCAGCCCTACCATTGATACAAATCAGGCTGTGTGAACTTAGGTGTCAATCAACCTATCTAGGGCTGTTTGTTCATCTGTAAAATGGGAATAACACCTGTGCATTCTGATGCACAATGATGGAAAGAGATGATGTACAAGGAAGGATGGCACCTGTTGGAAAGGCTCAGACAAGATGTCAGTTGCTGATGCAGACTCAGGCGTCAGCTCTATCTAGGCTGGAATCTGAACTGCATAACTGAGAAGCCAGTGCCTCCACTTCTTCATCTAAAAATGGAGGTCATATTAGGACCCATCTTATAAAGTTGTCTAAAGGATTAAGTAAAATTGAGAATTTAAAGCACTAGCTACTCAGTCATGTTTGGGGCGCTGAGTAGATACCCAAATAATAGCAACAATGATGATGACGCAACTTATCACATACACGGGTGAAACACACACATACACACACTCCTCAAAAAGGTTTCTCTGGATTGTGGTCTTGAGTTCTTACATTAGCAATAAACTTCTTTCTATTCTCAGTAAACAAGTTTTTAAATCTCTTTCTTTATCCCACAGAAATCAGAAAAAAACAAAATTAAGAGTGAAAAATGTACTCACTGTACCAATTGTTTTGTCTATGTGACAAGCTCATCAAGTATGTGGTGGTTTCCCTTTCTGAGGTACAACCTACAGCTATAAGCTCATGGGAGTACAGTTTGTTCCAGAGATGGCCATTTTATCGGGCTTTTATGATTTTTTCAATTGTGTTAAATATGTGCAGATTCTGCATGCAAGCAATAGTCTTAGCTAAGAATAATGGGCATGAAATAAAGGTTCAGCACATTAAAACCATTTCCATTCAACAATAATTAGCATGTTTAAATACAATCACATTTTTATCCATCTACAATATGCTTAAATGTTTGGAATCTCGTTTATGTCTATAATGACAGATTCATATTTGAGGCAGTCATTTTCAATCTTGATTTGTATATTTTAGACTTGTTAAATGCTTGACTGAATCATTAGCAAAACAATTCATGTATCATTAAACTGATTTCTAACATGAGATAATTTTCTTCCTTGTCCAACAGACATGCCTTTTAAGATTTACAGAGATAGCATTTATTCTTTGGGGGTTTCAGCCGGGTGTAGAGCAAACCTTATCAGTAGCTAATTTCACCACCTTGAGTCTTACTCTCCACCCCACCATACACTCAAGCTCAAGCGGTTATCAGAATGAAAGCTCAGACACACTGGAGAATGAATATTGTAGCAAGGAAAAAGAGACCACTGACTGTGTCCCTGTCATTGGAAAGCAAACAGAGGGGAAGGGGGAAAGATAAATGGATGGAGGTAGAGAAAGAGAAACCCTGGCGACCTGTGGGCCTTGGTCAGAACAAGATCCAGGGGATCCCCCTTGGCCCTCTCCGCATTCCCACCAACCCCAGGTAGAGGTGGGCTGCCTTCTCAGTCTCTCCCTGACATTCCCATTCACCAACAGGCCTCTGCCACTCTTTCAGAGGATCTAAGAGAAGGAGGCCTCCCAGATCTGTGCACGTAGAACGGGCAGAGGCAGCCAGGCTGCCGCCATGCATGGGCCATGCCCAACTGAAGCTGAAACAGTTCACTTTTGTCTGGAGAGCAGGGTCCCCGCCTCCCACAAGGCTGAGGGAACCTGGGCAAAGTGGGGGCCGGTGAGGCAGCGAATGAGGGGGAGGGGAGGAGAAGCCTGGCCCGCACATGGCCCCTTCCCAGCCTCGACAGCCCCACACAGACCTTTGAACTTTCTATTTATCTAACAGTTTAGTGAGTTTAACTCTCTTCCTGTATAACTGCCCGTTTGCAAGCTTGCCTCTAATTAGGCTACTTGTGAGACATCACATAAAAACTACAAACCATGGATGCTGGCCTCTGTCCTTCACAGGCAGAAAGTCGGCCACTGTCGTCCTGGCTTAACTACAATTGTCATCAAGCTTTGGAACATGGTGATTTTGCCCTCACGGTGATTTGCTTTTTCATTATTATTTTTTAGTGTGAGCCCCTTCCTGTATCTGTCTTCCCTTCTTTCCTTCCTTCTGTCTTTCTTTTTCAATAATAAAATGATGATAAGCACCCCTGCAAAGAACCTCGGCCTGTCACAAAGCAACATTTCATCAATACAGGAAGGGTGCCTGCCGACAGAAAGGCTGGACACTTGGCAGGCCCTCAGATCCTGCTGTTAAAGGAGTACAAATCTAGCCACGTGATCTCCAGACACCTCAAGAATTCATTTACTGGGTTAGCAAGGCAAGTGTATGCAATGATTTAAACGATCAAATTTGACTATTTTTTCCTTTGTCCTTTATTCACTTTTTAAGAGCAAGTGGTATCTTTGGTGCACACAGCCATCTGCGCCTTCCTCTTTTCAACAGAATGGTTCATATTAAATTCAGACACAGGTGAACACCGCTCATTCACCGAGGAATCTTCAATAATGGGAGCTTTGGCCCTTTAATTGAGTCAAGAGCATGACCCATTAAGAGATTCTTGCCGTGTGTGAAGTCCAGGGCTCTGTTCCGTTAGCACCAGCACTCTTAGCCGCCCAGGCTGGGAAGTGTCACCCATGCCTCGTACTGCCCATTTGCATTCCTCCTGAGGAATGTGGATGTTTCTAAATGGGCACACGCTTTTTGTTTACGATAGTCTAGTGTCTGTAAGTGACACATATGTCTGTTTCTGTAAAGTCTTTCTCCATTAGGTCTTGGAAGATAAGTTTGTTTTTTAGCCGGCCTGATCCGGTTATTATGTCAGACATATAGGGTTGTGGTAGAGATGGCTCAGAGCTCTCTGTTCCACAAGTGAATGCTGAGAAGAGGTCCAATGGAAATGAGATCCTTAACTTGGCTGGTTCCTTTTTCCTCCTAGGCCTCCTTGGAAGGTTTGGGGTGGGGAGCAATGGATGCCATCACTCTAATCAAAGACTTACTCCCCAGGAGGGGAAGTAAACATGTAATGAACATGCCATTGCCATGCTCTGGATGTGCAAGAGAGTTTGGAAAGGTACAGACTTTCATTCAAGGCAATAGCAAGCACTTTAGTTCACCCACTATTCACATTTCTGTTCCTTTTCTCTGTGGGGATGTACAACACACAGATGCACAACCACAGCATTACAAATGTTTACAAACACAGATGTAGAAGGAAGCTTGCCCCTCACACTCGAAGGAGAAATTTTCCTGGAACGTGTGCACAGAGGGAAAAGGCTGGCTGATTTATGCAGACATGTTATACTAATTCATCAGTATTCACATAATATCCACGGAGTGTCTGAGTCCACATGTTTCTTAACTGATGTGGCACAGTTAGGCATCTAGAGGAAATCAGGCTTTGCATTTTCCTTAATATAATAAAATAGTTTCCAAAAAGGGAGAGAGATGTATTCTTCTGAAAAGACAAATCAAAAGAGCCCACCCCTTTAAATATGCAACTGCATGTGCCTAAGATTAAACTGAAATTAAAATACTATAATAAACATGTTTTTAAAAAAACCTAATACATTGTATATATGTTTAACATTTGAACTACACCCACAAAATCAATTATAACAACGTCTGTTAAATTAATGATGTTACCCACACCATATATTAGGCAAATTGTATGCAAATAGTAATGTTGTGGTTATCAGGTGCCTGCAAAATAAATTAGTGAAACAGAGTAAAGGCTGTGTGCAGGAGCATGATATTTAATGGAGCAGTAATTTTATTGTGATCTTTACTTTTAAATAACAGCGTGGTTATTAAAAATTGCAACGTGTTCTTCTGCAGAGCTGATAAAACCCTGCATGGTATCAAAAATGCCTTATAGATTAATACTGATACAGCGTGATTTGTGGCTTCAAGGATTTACCCGGAATTGCTATAAAATAAAATGTGTTTAAGTTCTGGTTATCTTGGATTTTCAACTAAAGGAGTCATGATTGGCATAATGAAGCTATTGGCTAAGAGTGTGACCCTTTTCTAAAGAAGGAAATTGCCTAAAATATCACATCAGCGAGGGAAATCCTTGTAAAAATACACAGCATTCAGAGTCAACGGCTGCCAGGAGTTTAACGTTGCAAAAGATTTCGCACTGCCGGTCGGTACTATAGATTATTCCAACTCCATTTAAAAAGCCAATAGCGAAGAGTACAATTCTAAGTCTAAGTCGCTACCGCAGTGCCTTCCCCTCATCTAATTCCATAGGCTGTGGGGGCAAACTGATAGAAAATGTTATGACAAATGAACAGTGATAACGTTGGTGCAGGAGGTGAGGCTTTTGTAAAAGTTAATAGATATGTGCATCGCTGTTGATGCACGCGCGCGCGCACAGCACGCAGAGTAACAACTTTCCAGCTCTCAGTCACCTCTGCACCGTCTTTCACAGACAGCCCTCTCAGCGACAAGTTGATGGTATTTGGAGAAGAGCTGACTAAACCTATGAATCCGAGCTGGGTACCCATGACACAAACGGGTGGCTGCCTCCCAGTTTGGGGGGGGGGGGTGGTGGCGGTGGTGCGGACAGGACCCAGGGGTTAATGAAATGTGCGGTGACTTCGCAGCAGCCAACTTTAGGGGCCAACTTCAAAACGCCGCAATACTGAAAGCCAACGCCGCAGTCAGCCCGGACCCCGGGGTCCCCCGCGCAGTGGCCCCCGAAGCCACCGCCAGGCTCCCGATTGCGAGCGGGTGGAAGGGAAGGTGTGCGCGCCGCGCCGCGCGGGGACCGAGGTGGCCGCGGGCGCGGTGGCTGCCGGGGACGCAGAGGGCCGCCGGTGGCACCTGGCCGCTGCCTGTCCCCCCGCGACCCGCCGCCAGCGTCGGGCACCTGGGAAAGTTGGGGGCATTTCGAGCGGCAGCATCCGGTGCGCTGGGAGGCCGCCAGGCCAGCTGTTAGGGGAGAAAATCCCGGGCGGAGGTCGCGCGGCTCAGACCCGGACAGCAGTGCATCCGATTTGGGCCAAACGCAACTCTTCGGACTTGGAGTGCAAAGCGACGCCTTCCGGACTCGCATTCCTCCCTCATCCGCACCTACCCCAACCCGGGCACCCGACCGAGGAGTCGCGGCGGCTGGGGCCAGAGGTGGCCGAGAGCAAGTGGGAGGGTGTCCGGGGCGCCCCCACCAAGCCCCGGCTCCTCTTAACAAAGGCGGAAAGCCCAGCCCCAGCGCAGGGACCCGCGCAGCAAAGGAGAAGGCAAAAAGCAACACCTACCACTGCTGCTCGAGGTCCCAGTCCCTGAAAAAGTCGAATAGATCCATAACGGCCGGGCGGCGGCGGCGGTGGCGGCGGGCGGGCGTCCGTCGCTGCTCGCGGCGGGTCTGCGCGGCTCTCGGCGCGGCTCGCGCGCTGCTCTCGGCAGTCCGGCTCTCCGGCCCTCCTGCCCGGCTAAAAGTGCCCGGGCCGCATGGGCGGCAAGGGCGGGCGCCGGAGGTGCCGGGTCCTGAGCTTCGGGGCGGCGGCGGCGGCGGCGGCGGCAGCGGCAGCGGGCGGGCAAGTGCCTGACCGGCCGCTCGGGTCTGCTCGGTCCGCGGCTGCCCGCGCGCCCAGCGCCCCGACGCTGCGGCGGCAGGCGCGTCGGGCTCGGGCCGGCGGGGCCGCCCGCCTGGCGGGCTGCGGGCTGGTGGAGGCGGTGGCGGCGGCAGGGGCGGCCGGGGCAGCGGCAGCGGCGCGGCGCGGCTCGGCAGCCGGGGCGGCAGCGGCGGCTGCTGCACAGGCGGCGGCGGCGGCGGCCGCGGCAGCATCACACACTTACACACTCACAGGGGGCGGAGCCTGGACAGCCCGAAGCCGCGACATGGAGCCGGCGTTATCATCCCCGGATCTGGCAGGGGCTCGCCCCTCCCGTCCGCGCCTCCCGGGACCCCCCTCTGTCAAAATCAGCTGGTGGGAGCGGCTGCAGACCTGGGGACTCGCGCCCCGAGGCCCGGGCCGGAGGGGCAGCTGCACTGAGGCAGGCGGGGGCCCGGCGGGGCCAGGCGGCCGGCTTCCGGAAGGAGAACCTCTCTCGGAACCCCCACCTACTCCCACCCCTGCGAGTTAAGGTTCGGGACCCGAAAAGAGCGCACAACGTGCCTCGGGGATGGGGGTCCACCCCTCGCTGCGGCGCGCACAGTCCCTGCCCCGGGACTCTTCTTGGGGCCCCCGACCACTAGGAGCAAACTTTGGTGGGCCCGAGCATCCCTCGGCCCCGCAGCGCAGAGCCCTCGAGGCCAGGAAGAAGGCGGTCACCTTCACCTTCCCCGGCGCCGCTTGTCTGCACCCAGGCCAGCCAGGCATGCCGCAGTGCCGCCGTGACCGCACTGCAGGGCGCGGTTCGCACCTAGTAGGTCCGCAAGCTCTGGGCCCTGGATTCTGTAGGCTGCAAGGGTCGGCACGAATGACCACCCTGGGTGATCCTCAGGTTCGCCTTAGGACGCTGGAAACTGGGTGGCACTACCACCTTCTAGGCACAACCACCACATGCCTTGGGCAGAAGGCGTCAGCACTCCCTACTCTGGGAGATGAGAAATCTCACAGAGTGTGCCCACTGTCCCACCCTCTGGCTGCCTGTCTCCCTCTGGCCAGAGAGTGTCTCTCCGCGTGCAGCCGCCTCCCTCCCTTCAGCCTCCACTGGTGGTCCAGGACCAGTGGACCTCTTTAGCCAACACCCTTGGGGAAAGTTTTCCCGACCTCCGATACCCAAAGCGGCATCAGAAGAGGCGGAGTCTGACACTTAGGGGATCAGGAGCACCCGGAGTCCCAGAGCTTCCCCAAGTCCTTGCGCAGGCAAAATAGAATTGGCGCCATCATTGAAATCCTAAGGTGAGGACCCTCTAGCAAAGCGGTAGACTGAGTGCTGACAAGAGCTGGGTGCCAGTTCTGACTCTGATCCTGTCACTGGCTCTGCGTGTGACTCTAGCAAGTCTCTTCTCTAAGGCTCGTTTTGTAAAAGACAGAGACTTGACAGAGCTGCCATCTGGCTCCTGCACCTCCAGCTTTCTGCTTTCTATTTGAATATGCTTCTCTAATATTATCTCATATTCTCAAAATCATCTTAATAATTTCTCTTAACTTTTTTTTTTTTTTACGGAAGAAACTGAGGCTCTGAGACTGGGTAATTTGCCCAGGATCTGACATTTCTCCTAAAGGGGGAACCGAGATTAGAACGAAGAATCTGGGAAGCCCATTTAGGGAGGGCTGAACTCAGCTCCAAGAGGTGGAGGACTTGAGAATCTGAGCTTGAAGGGGCCCTGAGTTCCGTCTCTCTCATACTCTTTGTATGGGAAAAAGCATATCACCCACATACACAGACAAGACACTAAGATTCTGCAACTCTGGCATCCGATGATGCTTTGCTTTCTTTATTTATTTTCCATAGGGTCAAGTTCTTAACAAAACTAGTAAACTGACTGCAGATCAACCAATGGGCAGCCAAGGGAAGACTGCATTTCAAATCGCCTTTTCACTTTGGCTACTTAAAAACTCCTCTAGTCAAAGACTCCAGGGCAAAAGAGCTATTGGTAAAAATGGTGCCAGAGATTTTCAGATTCTCTCTGTGCCTTCTTTACTTGTGGAGTTCCAGTCTTCAGCTGGAGACTGTGAGCCCTTGAGGCAACAGAGACTTCCTCGCTCAGATCCACAGCTCCCAACCTTAATTCCCTTAGTAAATGATCCTCGAATTGGATTTGATTGCTAATAATGATTGTCGCCTGGGCTAATGCTTGATCTGCTTGAAAATCTTTAGAGGAAAACCAGAACATCTACAATTAACATGTAAATGGTGATTATGGTCACTTTGTATCTGATTCACTTTTCTCGCCAGATTATATTGATTGGGGGAAGACAGAAAAAAATTATGTGCTAGATAAATAAATTTTCAAAAGAACTAAAGCTGTTCCTTTAAGAGTTCCAGACCCCCATCACCCCACTGGTGCACTTTCTTCCCAATCAGCGGGAGGACCAAGCAGAAGCAGAAGGAACCAGCGAGAGGCAGCACTCTGAACAGAAGTGCCTGCGGGAAGGAGAGAAGAGACAAGTGGTGCCGGCTGCCATTTCAAAAAAGGGGCTGGGGCTTTTCCTTCCAGAGATCAAAACCAAGAGGGGAGGCTGCGCTGGGTGGAAGGAGTTCTCACTCCCAGCCACCCCCCTGGAACACGGAGGAAGCTGGGAGAGGCAGCACTGAAGAGACCAGGCTATCCCTAAGGCTGGCCAGCCAGCCCAAGCCCAGCTCACTGTCTGAACATCTGCTCCTGGGCAGAGGGCAAGCTTCACCTTCTCCCTTCCTTCTCCTCTTCTTGCCCATTCTCAACTCTGATGGAGCCAGAAGGCTTAGAACTGGGCTCTTCAGTGAACCTTCAGACAGCCATCCAAGCCCTGTATCCTCCAGCACACTGGCAGGAGGGAAGGGAAAGCAAGTTGCAGGGAGAGCAAAAGCAACAGGAAGTAAAAAGGCGAATCAGAGCTCACTGCTGCTGTCATTCTGGCAGCTCTGCCATCTAGTTCTCACGGGTCAGGTTGCTTCCCTCTCATTCCACTCTCTGGGGCATCTTAGCAAAGGTGGAAGGTTCCTCTGGCTCAGGCTGCTGTCCTGGCTTTGCCTGGAAAAGCCCCTCTCTGATCTCACAACACAACTCTCAGCTCAACCCAGTATTTCTGCAGTTGTAACCTCTCCCCTTTGACCCTGCTCTCTGTAGGCTTCTCCCATGCTCTCTGTTAGGGCCCCCTCCTTACCTCACCAATCTCCTCCATTCAGAGACTTCCTGGAGGACCACTGGGCCAAGCAAACCATTGTTTCAGAGAGGACAGAATCAAAAGTAAGACTCCATGGCCCAATCTCTTGAAGTAAAACCAGAAATCATTCTAAGAGGCTTGATTGTATGCAAATGCTGATTCTCAGACTTTCTGAACTGGGATTTTGGACTTGAATTACTTCAAAGGAGTTTAATTTGGAGTCTCCAGGTACTGATCTTCATTTCAAAGAACTGGAACTCCTCCATTCTTGTAGTTGGAATAAAGGCACTGTCATTCTGAGTCTGGTAGATAGTGTCTACAAATTAAGATTAATTTAAGAAAATTTCGCTGTGAATGTCAGCTCCACGAAATGAACAAACTGACAGCATATGATTCATGTGTCATCCTGTCATACCTGTGATTTCAAGTTAAAATATTAAGTATTTTTTTCTGACCTGGTGTGCAGTCAGGCTGAGTTACTTTCTAGGAGAAAATTATGATCAAGGTTACAGCTCATCTGAGGAAGATTGAAAAATTCCATGGGCTTCCTTGGAAAGTATCAACTCCCATTACTGGGGATCTCCTTCTGGTAGTGCAGCATGGTACTGTTGTGAGTTGCAATGGACCAATTAGACTGTGAACGTGGGGCAGTTTCCACACATGATCCACAGTATCCAGAACAATCCTTTATGGAAGGAGCATCTTCTTTTCTAACTTCAGAGAATGTCTGTTCTTACTTGTTTCATGTCAGTGCTTCCAGAACCTATAAGTTTTATTAGGTCCCATTTGTTTATTTTTTCCTTTTATTTCTATTGCCTTGGGAGACTGACCTAAGAAAACACTGGTACGATCTATGTCAGAGAATGGTTTGCTTATATCATCTTCTAGGAGCTTTATGGTGTCACATCTTAAATTTAAGTCTTTAAACCATTTGGAGTTTATTCTGTGTATGGTGTGAGGGAGAAAGACCATATAATTTTATGTCAGTCACTTCTTAACTAGATTTACAGTACTTGAAGATGATGCTATTCAGATTTTATATGGTGTATTGCTATGATTCCTTGTAGATATTGAGCATAACAATAAACAGAGATAACATGGATTGAGTCTTTTTACATATCAGAGTGCTCAGCATTTTAGAAACATTATCTCATTTACACCTCACCATAATTCTCTGAGGTAGTCACTAGTATCACACCTATTTTGTAACAGGAAACTGAGGCTATAAGAGGCTCAGCACTTGCCCAGAATGACAGAGCTCACAAGTGCTGTAGCTGGGTGCTGGCCCCAAGTTTATTCCCTGCCTAAGTGCCTGTACTTATCCAAGCTTTCCCCAGTGTCTCCATTCTGTCTGAATGAAGGGTTTCATATCTCTGTACCCCAGGGAAAGTAAGCAAGGAAGGAACCATTATCTCTATTTGACAGTTGAGGAAACAAGTGAAGTGACTTTACCAGGATCACAAGGTGGCAGAGCTGCTGAGGGGGGGCAGCTGTCATCTAGGCACAAGTTCAGTGCTCGTTCTGTGAACCACATTATTGTTTATAATCCCAAGGCCACTCTAGTGAACACTCTGGGAGTCTGGGACTACAGTGGCATCAGTTTACTGTTGGATTGAAAAAAAAAAAAAAAACTATCGTGGTGCAATTTCCCTGATCTCAACTGTGGCTGAATTGGGGGAAGGCAGTTGGCTGACCCATGCCCTCATATTAAAGAAAGTCAGTCAGATAGGCAACAGGAAGCAAGAAGATTGTGGAGTAATTCTTGCTTCATCATTTAAGGAGACTCAGATGGGCTTTTTTCCTGGAGATTAGAAATCTAGAGCTAAGATACCTCTTCAGTCTACTGTGTGGGAGGGCATGGTAGTGGGCTGCTGGTGGTGATGGGGAATTCTCCTGGGCAAGACTGTGTAGCTGGGGAACTGCAAATCTATGGCTCTCTCCTAACTTCTCGAAGGCTCCACTCCCTTGTCTATAAACTCAGGGCATTGGGAACGACTCCAGCTCTGATATTCTATGCCTCTTTGATTTGAAGTCCCTTTACTCAACCTTCCGTCCATGACCAAAGCAGACTGCTCCTTCATAGTGACGAGGGGGGTAAAGTGAAGACTCACCTCCATTACCCAGATCCATCATCTCCATTCCTGATCCGGTGATTGAGACATCTGCTCCCGGCAGCTCAGATCCCTGTCCCCAGGCTGCCCTTATAAACCCATTCTGCAGCGTGGCTGCCAAGAGTCTCTTCCCAAAGCCCCCTCTGCGGGGTTGAAGGGCTGGATTCCAGAGGAAAGTCTGCATTTTCCCAGCAGCCAGAGAGGGAACCTAATGTATACAAAAGTGGTTTGTAAATGGTAAAAAGCCCCATATAAGTGCACTCTCTCACCATCCCTAGGGTTGCTATCTCAGAGCCTTCTCTGTCAGCTGAGGTCAGCAGTGTTGAGCGTGCTGGCTTTACTTTTAGGGTTTTCTTTTCTTTTTAGATTTTTATTTCTGTTTGTTTATCTGGCAAATGGGGACACATGCCATGGGTCCCAGAGCCTGGTTAATAAGTTGAAAGTTTTGATGCTGTCAAAACAGTATTAAGAAGTTTAAGCTTCTTTTTATGCATTAATCATTTTTTTGGAGGCAGTTCAGGCCACTGATTTTCACAGTGAAACTTTTAAAAGTAATTTTGTTTAAGACTTCCCATATCTTAGTATCACATGAACCTGGATTTTCTATTAAGTTGCTAACAACCAAATCATCACTAATGACATTAGAAGAAATGAAAGATCACCTAAAGTCAACTTTTAGCTGCTTCTGTCTAGTTTCAGAAAGTAGAATGCACTGATAAGGCCCTCCAGCTTTGAATTATTCTTTTTTCAGCCTTAGTGAGGTATAGTTGACAAAATTTGTAGATATTTAAAGTGTACAAGGGGCTTCACTGGTAGCTCAGATGGTATAGAATCTGTCTACAATGCAGGAGACCCAGGTTCAATCCCTGAGTCAGGAAGATCCCCTGGAGAAGGGAATGGCTACACACTCCAGTATTCTTGCCTGGAGAATCCCATGGGCAGAGAAGCCTGGCAGGCTATAGTCTATGTGTTGTAAAGAATCTGACATGACTGAGCAACTAAGCATGCAAGTGTACAAAGTGATGTTTTGATATGCATATATATCATGAAATGATAAACACAATCAAGCTACTTAGCACAGCCATCACCTCCCATAGTTGCCATTGTGTGTGTGTGTGTGTGTGTGTGTATGATGAGAACACTTAAGATCCACTTTATTAGCAAATTTCACATATACAATACAATATTATTAACTATGGATACCATTAGATCTGTATATTAGACCTCTGTACATTCCCTCTACATTAGATCCCCAGAGCATACTCATTTTATAACTGAAAGTTTCAGAGATGGACATATAGTACAATTTTTCCCTGGAAGAAGGGAGAGCAGAAGCCTCAGCCTAGGGAACTCTTGCCTAATCACATGACCTCCTGGGAACTGCTGCTCCAAAGAGGCCATGCTGATCCCACTCCTTGTCATATACCCAGACAACACGATAATTCAAAAGGATACATGTATTCCAATATTCATAGCAACACTATGTACAATAGCCAGAACATGGAAGCAACCTAAATGTCCATTGATGGATTAATGGATAAAGAAGATGTGGTATACGTCTACATTGGGATATTACTCAGCCATTACAAAAAATGAAATAATGCCATTTGCAGCAACATGGATGGACCTAGAGATTATTATACTAAGTCAGAAGAGAAAGACAAATATCATATAATATTGCTGATGTGTGGAATCTTTAAAAAGGCTACAAATAAACTTATCCACAAAACAGAAATAGAGTTACAGACCTGGAAAACAAACTTATGGTTACTGAGGGATAAGGTAGGTGGGGGTGATAAATTGGGAGATTGGAATTGACATGCACATACTGCTATATATAAATAGATAACTAATAATCACCTATTGTACAGCACAAGGAGCTCTACTCAATGCTCTGTAATGGCCTATAGGGGAAAAGAATCTAAAAAATTATATATATATATATATATATATATATATATGCATAACTGAATCTTTTTGCTATACATCAGAAACTAAAACAATATTGTAAATCAACTCTATTCCAATAAAATTTAAGAGAAAACAAACAAATGAGAAAACACAAAGAGGCCATGGTGCCTTTCCACTCAGTGGTTCTTTCAGAGCAACTGAAGCAGATCATGGAGAAGAGACCCAGATTGGCCTGGACCATTGCAGATGCATAGTCGAGAAGTCTTTCCACCACTCACCCAATGGCCCCACTTAGGCTCTTTTTCCCTTAACTTCCAACTGCTTCAATGAATCAGGTGCCTCTGGATCCACTGCCAATGACAATAGGATCTACTGTGAAGCCTCAAGTGCATCTACCTGGGGGTCCACTTTGCTTTGCTCTAAGGGATCTAATTAAAGGATGTTTTCCAATCCATAGTATCTTCGCAAACTTCTGAGACACTACAGCCAAAAGTGGGACCACACTCCTAACCAAGCTACACTTTAAGGTGTCCCATTTCAGCCTCAGTAGTATTTTTCCTTATGTCAACTCTCCACACTTTGTGATTTATTAGATCATGACATTTTCAAAGTTAAATTTAAATTTATCAGCAGGATGGTGCCCCAACATCACCTTTTTCATTTCAGCCAGAGCTTAGTTTTATATACTATGGAATCATAGGCTATCAACATGACCAGGAAACTTATTGACTATCTCCAGACCAACAAAAGCCCAGATTGCTCACCAAGATCACACAGCTAGTTACATCAGAGTCAGAACTACAACCAGATCTCCTAAGTCACAGCTGAATATCTGTCATGCAATCCTGAAATTTTAAAACATTGCAACTGGCACTACTTTTAATTACATCATAAAATAATTGTTATTTGACCTATTAATTAAGGAAAATCTCGACCTTTGAAAAATACTCAAATTTCTACATAAGTGTCTGTAAGATAATTATTGATGTTTTGTTTTGGTTTGGGGTGGGTCTTTTTGTTTTTTGAAGGTCAATACTCTCTCTAGTCAATAATCATCAACAAGTGTTTATTAAGCTCTGAAAGTTCTCAAGTTCCACAGACACTTTGCCCCATAGCACTGCTTGAAATAAGAAAATAGTAAGCTCTACTTAGAAAAGACATCCAATCTCCTTTATTTAAAGCAGGTCTTCCTGGAATTAATTATACTGGCTCTACTGAGTGTAAGGTGCCAAAGTATCAATTGTTCTCAATTAAGAAGAAAACCAAAAGCAAAGCTACAGTCTCTGGAGAGGGAAATGTTCTGGCTAGACTTCCGTTTTCCATCAATCTCATCAATAATGTGTTTTCTCCAACATGGTACCTTTTACAGAGTATATGTGGGTGATGAAAATCTTGCCAACAGCCTGCTTTCTGTTTCCCCAAATCCATCCTTTCCTTTCTATCAGGATAGAATTTTTCCCTCTCCATTCTGCTTTGCCTAATTATGTTTGGGCAAGTGTTTCATCAAGACCAACTGGCAGTAATATTCTATCTCTGAGGCAGGCAAAACATTTGCTTGCTTTTCTTCTCCACCTCAAGTGTATCAGAGACAAAGGTGATACGTGTGAAGAAAATCTTTTTCTTATTATTTTTATTCCCTTGATCTCATATTCAAGAGCTGGTGAAGGATGCACAGATACAGTTTGGCTCAGAGTATCTGCCTCCAATCTAAAGCAATTATTAGCTTGTAGACTTTTTTTTTTTAACAGATTCATCAACCTATATTAATAGGTTTCCATGTAGCTGATTAGAATCTATGCATAGCACTCACCAAAATGTAATTTCTAGAAGTTCGTTGATAAGATGATGATAGAAACTTTCTCTAAGAATTGTGCTTATCATTAACATTTTTTAAGGTTAAAGAGGCATCAGGATGGTTTATAGTGACAAGAAGTTCCCAATCTCTAGGAAGCTTGAAGATAACCATGAAACAAGGAGCAAACTTCTCATGGTGAGTTCATTAGTCAAAAGACCTGATGGAATATACAACCTAGGGCTTTCTATAAAATAGGAGATAATATATATAAAACCTTTCAAAGTTTTTTGAGTTTTCAGGTGCTAAAGAGTGTGCCTCCTAGCAAAACAAAAACTACACAGGTAGCATTCCCTGGCATTTGGAACAATATAAATATGTCCTAAATAAACTTTGATGTATCAACATGTCAATATCAATATTGACATATGATATACAAAATTTCAGAAATTGCTGACAACCTCACAGAAATATTTACCTAAAAAATATCCTTATTATAGGGCCTCTGTCTCTTGCTTCAAATCCAGTGCTCATTCCTCTCCTTCACATGCTTGTCCAGAAAACTCTCCTGTAATTGACATCCTCTGGAAGAGTGCTGAGTGACTCCGCCATATGAGTCTACAGCCACAAGAAGAAATATTAATACCATTCATTCATTATAGTCTGTTTACAAAATATTTGTATAATCCAAAAGAAAAGTTTTGTTTTACTGAAGGTAAAATGTATATTACACAAGTATATAAGCACTATGTTTCTGAACTACACAAAAAACAGATATATAGGTAGAAGACAAAAAGCAAATATACCAAAAAGTAAACAGTAGTCTCTGTGAGGAGGTGAGAGAGTGACATTTGGTGATCTTTTTTCCTCCACATTTCTGTGTTTTCCAAAGTTTATAGAATTCTCCTGCATTACCTTTTAAACAACAACAACAAAAAAAACTTACAATAAGCTTTAATATGAAAATTTTAATTATGCTCTAAAATTCAATTCAGTAGGGCCTCCTCAGAATCCCCCAGGGTCAATTTCTATTTTTTGGATATCAAGAATCTGCCTCCTTTTCTCTAAGACATGGATATTAGGAGATTTCAGGAAGACTCCATCAAAGGAAGTTGAAAGAGGTGGGGGAAACCAGGAACAGCATCTTTGTTGCTCTTGATTCAAACTGTTTAGAGTTCCATATATTCATGTGCATGTATGCTAAGTCGCTTCAGTCACGCCTCTTTGTGACCCTATGGATCGTAGCCCACCAGGCTCCTCTGTCCACGGGATTCCCCAGAACATACTGGCATGGGTTGCCGTGCCCTCCTCCAAAGGATCTTTCCAAGCCAGGAATTAAACCCACGTCTCTTACCTCTACCTGCATTGGCAGGCGGGTTCTTTACCACTAGCACCACCTGGAAAGCCCCCATATATTCATATTAACATCAAAAACTCAGCAAAGATTCCTAAAAGAACCACAGAGCAACTCAAGACTGCAAACAGAAACTATCAAAGAGCAGGAATTCCAGTCTGCCTATCACACCAAAGGCTTAAGACTGTCCATTACCCCAGGTTATCTCTGTATTTCCTGAGAGGGTAGGTTCAGTTTTCTTTTTAACTTAGTAGGTGTTTTGTTTGTTTGTTTTTCCCATCAGGATGATAGCTTCAGAAGGGGAGTATTATTGTCTCTCTTTTTGGTTTTTTACTTTTTATTTGCAAATGAGTTTAGACATACAAAACCATAGTAAAAACATTATGGAAAGCTGCTGTATACCCTTCATTCAACCAACTTCCTATAATGTCAACATCTTATAAATGATCAAAAACAAGAAATTAAAATTGGTACAATACTAGTAACTAAACTACAGAAATTATCCTGGTGTCACTACTTTTCTCTCAATGTCAAATTTTTCTGTTCAAAAATCCAATCTAAGATCCCACTTTGCATTTAGATATCCTGTGACCTTAATCTCCAATCTATTATGGTTCCTCACTCTTTAGATTTTTGTGACCTTGGTAATCTCGAAGAGTACTTATGACTTATTTGGAGAATGTCCTTCAATTTGGTTTCATAATATGTTTTATCATGATTAGACTGAGGTCATGCATTGCTGCCAAGAATATTACATGAGTAATACTGTACCTTTCTTAGTTCATGATACTGACATGTTATCACTACGATCACATATTTAAAATGTCTGCTGGGTTTCCCACCAATTCTGAAGTAATGATTTTCCCCTTGTAATTAATAAATATCTGAAGGAAGATACTTTCAGACTATGGAAATCATGCTTCTCCTCAAATCTTTGCTCACTGATTTTAACATCTAGCAGTAGATTTTGCTGCAACACTTATCACTGTGATGTTATCATGGAAATTTTTATTTCCCTCTTTGCTTCTACACTTATTTTAAAATTGTTTTGCCACACCAGCTTACAGGATCTTAGTTCCCCAACTGGGGATTTAACCTGGGGTCCTTGGCGATGAAAGCATTGAGTCCTAAACACTGGACAGCCAGGGAATTCATGCTTCTACATTTATGATTTGGCATCATTCTCTAAGGAAGAGCTGCTCCCCATATATGGAATTATTTAGACTCACAGACACATATTTTATGAGTTATAATCTAACACTATCATAATTTCTTTGGTTTTTCACATTGTTTCACCTTTGGCCATGGAGAGCTCTTCCATTTTTGGAATCTATTTTCCCTCTTACGTGCATCATTATTTTTCATTATCACAAGATGTTCCAGGCTTGTCTTGTATTTTCTTTGCTCCAGCTCTGGAATCAACCATTTCTTTCAGGATCCCTGACTTATTTTATGGGAGCAAGGTATTTAGAGACCAAGAGACCAGGGTACAGTATCTCTTTCATCACTACTGGGGTATCACTGCACCTTGATCCTCTCTGTAGACAGAGCTAGGAAGAGTGTGTGTGTGTGTGTGTGTGTGTGTGTGTGTGTGTGTGTGTGTGTGAATTTTCTCTTTTTGTCTGTTTTCCCATTATTATATTGGGTTCTTGCATAGTTTGTTCCTCAATTTTTAGGAGCTCTTTACATAATGGCATAAGCCTTTTTGTCCATGTTATACATTGCAAATATTTTTCTCCAAGTTTATCATTTGTCTTTGATTTTATATATATTGTTCTTTGCCATGGATTTTTTATTGTATGTAGTCAAGCTAATTGCTCTTTTATCTTATTGGTTCTGAATTTTGAGTCATATTTAGAAAGGCTTCCATACCCCAAGTTAATATTTGTCCAAGGACTAATATTTGTCCAGTACTCACATGGTGTCATTTTAATCCCTATCCATTTGAAGTCTGTTCACACTTTTTATGTGAGATGAGTATATAATTCATCTTTTTTAAAATGACTTCCGAGTTTTCCCAGAAATACTTATGAAAAAGCTCAATACTTTGACACCTGATGTGAAAAGATGACTCATTGGAAAAGACCCTGATGTTGGGAAAGATTGAAGGCAGAAGGAGAAGGGGGCGACAGAGGATGAGATGGTTGGATGGCATAACCAACTTTTTGGACATGAGTTTGAGCAAGCTCCGGGAGTTGGTGACTGACAGGGAAGCCTGGCATGCTGCAGTCCATGAGATCTCCAAGAGTAGGACATGACTAAGTGACGGAACTGAACTGAACTGAATATGACTTAGGTACCTATGCTATAGTCACTTCATAAAAGGAGTTACAAAGATTTTCTTCCTTTTCAGCCTCAGGGATAATTTACAGTACATTGGAACAAAAAGATATTTTAAGATTTGGTAGAATTCCCCAGTAAAACTGTCTGAGCCTGGTATTTGGTCTTTTGGGGAGGTTGGGGCAGGTGGTCGTAAATCCTTAAAATTTCTCTCTTCCTTCTATTTAAGATTTAAGCTTTCTAAATCCAAAACTTCACTTTCAGTAACCTGAATTTTCATAAGAAATCATCCATTTTACTTAGTTTTTCAAATATATTTACATAGGTCTGAAAAGTAATATCTCAGGCTGTATTTAGATTTCTTCCATCTTGTCATTACTTGTTTGGTACAATTTTAATTTCTCCTTTTTTCCTTTAGTTATTGACTTAATTTTGACATTTTTAAAGGAAAAATCTTCAATGATTTTGATTTATTAATTCTACTCTTTTTCTGTTCTATGCCTCATAAATTTGTTTTTAACTCTATTACTTTCTTCCTTGTTAGTTCATTTTTTTGGTTTGCGTCTATTATTTTTCTAGTTTTTTTAAGGCAAACAATTTATTTTCTCTCTCGTTTTTATTGATTAAAGTGTATAGTACAATGAATTATTCTCTGATCACTGTTTTGAATGCATTCCATAGATTCTGACATGTAGCATGTTCAATGTAGTTATTGGATTATTTAAATTCTGTAATGTAAGCTTACATTGTCTATTTCACTCAAGAGCTGAGATAGTCTTAATAGCTGTTCAGTTAAAGATTGAAAAGCATTTTCTACCTTTTGTGTGTGTGTGTGTGTGTGTGTGTGTGTGTGTGTGTTTTAACAATGAAGGCACTGGCATCCCACTCCAGTACTCTTGCCTGGAAAATCCCATGGACGGAAGAGCCTGGTAGGCTGCAGTCCATGGGGTCGCTGAGAATTGGACATGACTCAGTGACTTCACTTTCGCTTTTCATTTTCATGCATTGGAGAAGGAAATGGCAACCCACTCCAGTGTTCTTGCCTGGAGAATCCCAGGGACAGCAGAGCCTGGTGGGCTGCCGTCTATGGGGTCGCACAGAGTCGGACACGACTGAAGCGACTTAGCAGCAGCAGCAGCACAGGACTTTCCTGGCAGCCCAGTGTTTAAGACTTTGTGCTTCCAATGCAGTCCATGGGGTCGCTCAGAGTCAGACATGACTGAGCGACTTCACTTTCACTTTTCCCTTTCATGCATTGGAGAAGGAAACAGCAACTCACTCCAGTGTTCTTGCCTGGAGCATCCCAGGGACAGGGGAGCCTGGGGGGCTGCCGTGTATGGGGTCACACAGAGTCGGACACGACTGAAGTGACTTAGCAGCAGCAGCAGCTTCCAATGCAGGGGGCATGAGTTCAAAACCTGGTTGGGGAACTAAGATCCCTCATACTGTGTGGTGTGGTCCAAAAAAAAGTCTATTTTAATTACACTGTGATAAGAGAGTGTTGCATGTAATATTTTTATTTTATAGAAGCTACTGATATTTTCTCTACTTTCCAGCATTGATCAATATAGTGCCTCTGCCATGGCTTATTGAGAGAATGTGTATTTGCTGTTATAATGAAATTCACTATAAAATCCACCCAATTGATTATGTTATTTAGATCTTCTTTCTACCTACTTAATTTTGTTCCACTTCATCTTTTTTGTACTGGGAGGGTTTATTCATCTCTCCATTATCAGTGTCATCTCCTGTAGTTTTTGCTTCATGAAGGTGGTTTATGTCTTACTTTGTGCATAAATATTCATAACTGATATATCTATTGTGAATTATGACATTGCACTAATATGTATTCTTTTGCCTATAAGAAACCCACTTTAAATATAAATAAATGGACTAAAATTAAAATAAGGCAAAAAATATTACATGAAACTACCAACTAAAAGGAAGCTATATTAAATTTAGAAAAAGCAGACTACAGAACATTATCAAGGATAAAAGGTGACATTATATAACGATAAAAAATCAACTCTTTAAGAAGACAGAACAATCTTAAACGTTTATGCACCTGAAAACAGAACTTCAAAATACATGATGCAAATACACTGATCAATCTGAAAGGATAAGTAGACAAATCCATACTTAGAGTTGGAGACTTCAATATTCCTCTCTTAGTAATTGATAAAACAAGTAGAAAGACAATCAGAAAGCATCTATCTAGCCCGAACAATACTATCAACCAACTCTACCTAACTGATATTAATAGAATGCTCCACCTAGCAACACGCAGTATACTTTCTAAGTGCACATGGACTATTCATGATGATGGACCATATTCTGAACCAAAAGACAAAACTTAACACAGTCAAAGGAATAGAAATAATAAAAGCATGTTCTTAGAATGTAACAGTTTTTATATAGAAGTCAAACAACAAAAATACCTGGAAAATACACAATACTTGGAAATAATATACTTCTAAATATCCCACAGGTCAATGAGGTATTCTCAGAGGAAAATAAAAAGGTATTTGGAACTGAATATAAATAGGAAGACAGCATATCAAAAGCTGTGGGACACAGTTAATGCAGTGTCAGAGGAAAATTTATTGCAGTAAACATATAAATTGGAAAACAAGATCTAAAATTGGTTACCTGAGATTTCACCTTGAATAACTAGATAAAGAAGACCAAATAAAACCCAAAGCAAAGGAAATAAATAATAAAGGTTAGAACAGAGATCAATTATATTGAAAACAGAATAAAGAAAAACCAATGAAACCAAAAGATGGTTCTTTGAAAAGAGTAGTAAAATTGATAAAACTGTGGCCAAGAAAAAACTAACAAGAATAAAGTTTTCTACTTCTTTACATTTAATGCTTTGTCTGGTATTAGTGTGACTATCTTTTGTAAATTTTGGGGCCAAGCACCACAGCCTATGGGAACCTAGTTCCCCAAATAGTGATAAAACTGGAGCCCCATCTTGGAAGGGCAAAGTCTTTAACCACTGGACCACCAGGGAACTCGTAACTATCTCCTTTGATTGCCATTTGTCCACTCTTTTATCCATCTATTTTTAGCCTTTCCAAGTCAGGTTGTTTAAGGCCCAGCTTTATATATGGCTTGTAGTAGGATCTTCTGTTGTGAGCCAATGAAAGTGAAGTGAAAGTCGCTCAGTCATGTCCAACTCTCTGTGACCCCATGGACTATACAGTCCATGGAATTCTCTAGGCCAGAATATTGGAGTGGGTAGCTTTTCTTTCTCCAGGAGATCTTCCCAACCCAGAGATCGAACCCAGGTCTCTCTTTACCAACTGAGCTATCAGGGAAGCCCAGCCAATTAAAGTGTTAATTAAAAATTAACTGGGGAATTCCCTGGTAATCCAATGGTTAGAACTCAGCACTTTCGCTGCTGGGGCCTAGGTTCAATCCCTGATGGGGAAGTAAGATTCCACATGACATGTGGCTGGGACAAAAAAAAAAGAATTTATTGAGTTACTAGTTTTCATTTACTGATATTATTAATTTTTTTCAAATCTGCTCTGATATTATATCATTATTAATTTTGCTATATTTTCTATTTTCTTCTATTGTGTACCACTGGATCATGGAAAAAGCAAGAGAGTTCCAGAAAAACATCTATTTCTGCTTTATTGGCTATGCCAAAGCCTTTGACTGTGTGGATCACAATAAACTGGAAAATTCTTCAAGAAATGGGAATACCAGACCACCTGCCCTGCCTCTTGAGGAATCTGTATGCAGGTCAGGAAGCAACAGTTAGAACTGGACATGGAACAAGAGACTGGTTCCAAATAGGAAAAGGAGTACGTCAAGGCTGTATGTTGTCACCCTGCTTATTTAACTTCTATGCAGAGTACATCATGAGAAATGCTGGGCTGGAAGAAGCACAAGCTGGAATCAAGATTGCCAGGAGAAATAACAATAACCTCAGATATGCAGATGACACCATCCTTATGACAGAAAGTGAAGAGGAACTAAAGAACCTCTTGACGAAAGTGAAAGAGGAGAGTGAAAAAGTTGGCTTAAAGCTCAACATTCAGAAAACGAAGATCATGGCATTTGGTCCCATCACTTCATGGGAAATAGATGGGGAAACAATGGAAACAGTGTCAGACTTTATTTTTTGAGGCTCCAAAATCACTGCAGATGGTGATTGGAGCCATGAAATTAAAAGACACTTACTCCTTGGAAGGAAAGTTATGACCATATAGCATATTCAAAAGCAGAGACACTACTTTGCCAACAAAGGTCTGTCTAGTCAAGGCTATGGTTTTTCCTGTGGTCATGTATGGATGTGAGAGTTGGACTGTGAAGAAAGCTGAGCACCGAAGAATTGATGCTTTTGAACTGTAGTGTTGGAGAAGACTCTTGAGAGTCCCTTGGACTGCAAGGAGATCCAACCAGTCCATTCTAAAGGAGATCAGCCCTGGTTGTTCATTGGAAGGACTGATGGTGAGGCTGAAACTCCAATACTTTGGCCACCTCTTGCGAAGAGTTGACTCATTGGAAAAGACCTTGGTGCTGGGAGAGATTAGGGGCAGGAGGAGAAGGGGATGACAGAGGATGAGATGGCTGGATGGCATCACCAACTCGATGCACATGAGTTTGGGTCAACTCTGGGAGTTGGTGATGGACAGGGAGGCCCGGCGTGCTGCGATTCATGGGGTCGCAAAGAATCGCACGGAGGAGCCTGGTAGGCTGCAGTCCATGGGGTCACGAAGAGTTGGACACTTTTGACTTCACTTTCACTTTTCACGTTCATGCATTGGAGAAGGAAATGGCAAACCACTCCAGTGTTCTTGCCTGGAGAATCTCAGGGACAGGAGAGCCTGGTGGGCTGCCGTCTATGGGGTCGCACAGGGTCGGACACGGCTGAAGCGACTTAGCAGCAGCAGCAGCAAAGAGTCGGACACGACTGAGCAACTGAGCTGAACTGATTGTGTACCAAAGTTTGTACTTTTATTTTATTATAGTTATTATAGAAGTTGTTGTTACACTTCTTTGAAAAATGTACTTCCTGCCTGGATTTCTCACTTCACCTTTTACTATTTGGTTTACCTGTTTGTTTTCCAATTCCTTTAAAACATACCTGTTGCCCATATGCATGCATGCATGCTAAGTCGCTTCATTCATGTCTGATTCTTTGTGAGCCTATAGACAATAGCCCACCATGCTCCTCTGTCCATGGGATTCTCCAAGCAAGAATACTGGAGTGGATTGCCATGTCCTCCTCCACGTGATCTTTCCAACATAGGGATTGAACCTGCAAGTCTTATGTCTCCTGCATTGGCAGGTGGATTCTTCACCACTAGTGCCACTTGGGAAGCCATATTGCCTATATAGCACAGAGCTTTTCCTCTTTTTTAGTATCATTTCTACTTTGTCAAAATTCATAATTCTTTGCGTTAATACTACCATCATTCTTACTTTTGGTCTTAGATATATTGTTATATGCTTACCATTAGTTCTTTTACAGAAGTTTCTCAGTAGTAACATGATTGGATGAAGTTCATCCCCTAGTATATCATCAAAGTAAGCTGATGACTTCTGAATTCCCTGAGTTCTTGTCTGTTGAAAACTATTCTTGTACAGTCTTGAAACTCAGAGGAGAGCCTGATTGGATATATACTTTCTTTGATTGTTTTTCTTTTAAATGTTGCTCCATTGTTGCCCTGCTTTGCATGTGGTTTTGAAAAAAGTGAATGTCAGTCTAATTGTTTCATATGTTAATTGATTTTTTGGTCTGGAGCCCTTGAATATTTTATTTTTGTTTTTGAAATCTAATACTTTTATTGGATCATGTCATGGAGCTGATCATTATCTATTAATTTCTCTAGGTACCCATGGGTCAGTTCAGGTCTTTTTCTATTTCTGGGAAGTTTTCTTGCTTTATCATTTTAAATCTTAGCTCGGCATCAGTTTTTCTCCTTTTTTTCCTCCATGAATTCCAATAACACAGATATTAATCTTTGCCTTTGTATCTCTTCCCTTTTCACTGTCTTCTCCCTAACCATTTTTACTTATTTCTTTGTGGCATTTTTATCCTCTTGGTTTTTTATCCCTTCCTTTCAAAATTTTTCATTTCAACCAATTCTCCCTTCCTTGAGCCCTTTCTAATTTATTTTTCTTTCATGAGATAATTTTGGTTTTTTTCTTTCATTATTTCCAAAGTCCATTCAAATCTCTTTATTTCTCCTTGTTTTCAATCCATTGCTTTTTTTAGTTTTTTTTTTAATTTGATTCAACATAGTTTTTTTAAACCTTATTAAGATCTTATTTGAGTATATTTTCAGATGTATGGTGGATGACATATAGGTTTTTTTTTATGCTTCATGTTTTGTCTTGTTTTATTTGAAGGGTGATATTATTCTCAGTTCATGTATATAATATTTTATTTCCTGATTTTCTGCCGTAGCTTTCTTGTTCATTTTTATGGTATTAAGGCTTTCTACAAGACTTCTAATTTAATGGTGCCACTATGGACTGAATTGTGTCCTCTCAAAATTTATATGAAAGTGTTAGTCGTTCAGTCAAGTCCCACTATTTGCGACCCCATGGACTCTAGCCCACCAGACTCCTCTGTCCATGGAATTCTCCAGGCCAGAATATTGGAGTGGGTAGCCATTTATTTCTCCAGGGGATCTTCCTGACCCTGAACTCTGGTCTCCTACATTGCAGGCTGATTATTTACCATCTGACCCACCAGGGGAAGCCTTATATGTTGAAGCCCTAACCCCCAGTGTGACTGTATTTGGAGATGAGTTCTTTAAAGAGGTCATTAGGTTAATAGAGGTCTGTGTAGAGCCCTCATTGACACAGAAGATGGCCACGTGAAGACACAGTGAGAAGGCAGCTGTCTGCAAGCCAGGAAGAGAATTCTCAAAAGAAACTGAACCCTGCCAGACTTTGTTCTTGGACTTTCCAGGCTCCATTACTATCAGAAAATGAATGTCTGTAGTTTAGAAGTCACTCAGTCTATGGTATTTCTTGTGATAGCCCAAGCTGCCTTAATACAAGCTTTGCTCTTTTTTCAGTAGAGCAAAGCCCATCTAACTCTGTAGTGGTGGTGGCTGTTGGAAGTTTTTAGGTCTTGTGGTTCTCTCTTTCTTGCAGGACCCTAAACTTCCCCCTTTTCCTTTTCAGTCCTTTTGAATACGCCCTTCCTTCTTGTGATTTTTCTTCCCCCTTCAAAGCTATGAATGTTGAAAACTGCTCATTCACATCATGCCTGTCCTTTTACATCATTCCTCCTTGTTCAGATAGGGCTTGAACACTTTAAACCACACGTACCCCCTCTAAATCATGTATAATTTGAAGTTCCTTCTTTATAGTTCAAGCTCTGGTCTTCCTAGAAACGTTTGCTTCTAGTATTTTCAGACTTAGTGTAGACTTAGACTTGCTGGCATTAGATTTACAATAAACTTAGGACCTTTTGCTAACTTCTCTGTTCGGTTTTCCTTTAAGATTTTCTTGGTCTATCTTTGTTTGCCATAGAGCCTCACAGTAGTCCAGGCAAGTGGTAGAACTATAACAGATCACACCTTGGGAATTGGTGAATTTTCCCTTTTCACTTACAGTTGTTTGAAGTTTGGGCACATTCTTTGTCTTCAAGTTATGCTAAGGGCATGGTTTTCATGTTGTTGTTTCTCAGTCATCAGTTGGGTCCAACTCTTTGTGACCTCATGGATGGCAGTATAGCAGGCTTCCTTTTCCTTCACCATCTCCTGGAGCTTGCTCAAACTCATGTCCACTGAGTCGATGATGCCATCCAACCATATCCACCTCTGTCACCCATTTTTCCTCCTACCTTCAATCTTTCCCAGCATCAGGGTCTTTTCCAATGAGTTGGCTCTTTGCATCTGGTTGCCAAAGTATTTGGCTTCAGCATCAGTCTGGTTTTCATGTAGATTCCCTTTAAATATCTTTTTTTTCCCTTTTAATCATTGTGGTAGCATGTATTAGGAAGCAGATAGTTATGCTGTAATCATTGTCATCTATCTGATGTCTGTGTTTACTAACTAAAAATCAATTTACGGATGCTTTTTATTCCAACTTACAAAAAACTAACTTTGCTCCCTTTTGCAGATGGGAGTAATAAGAACAGCAATGTTCCTACAATTCAATGGAGAATAAAGAGAATAAAATATAAGGATTTAAAATTAAGGTAGGAGGACTACCCACTAGCAAGAGACAATTTAAACTTTAGATATAAAAATTATGTCTTATGAAAACATTCTACCATCAGACATATCCTTAAAGTATGCTTTGTATAGCTTCTTTGGCAAACCAGGAGCTAGAAGTCATGGATATTTATATGGAAAAGTATCTTCACATTTCTGAAACTGTCATTCAGTCTTGGGTTATATATTCATTGGGAATGTTTTTGGCTGAAAGTAACTAATACCTGATGAATATTAGTTGAAAGTACAAGGATATTTACCTGCCATTTAAAAGCAGGTATGAAGTAAGGCAGCCTCATAGTTGGGCAGATAGCTCAACAATGTCCTCACGGACTCACGGATTTTGGCTCTTTTCATCTCTATGTTACACTCCAAGTGTATGCATGTGTAGTGGGTGATGAGGTCTTAGCAGATCATAGTCACAAGAAGGCTGTCATAGCTTCAGACATGTTGTCTGAATTTTAGTAGAAAGAATGAAAAGGAGAAATCATATGTGCCTTGTTATCAGGAGACAACAAGCATTCCTCCAAGTCATACAACAGATTCTATGTCTCATTGTCAGAACTGAATCCTGCAGCCAGACCTCATTTTCCAGGATCTACAGGCAGCCGTGAAAAGGGAGTCGAAAATGGCTGTTGAATTTGCCAACCAGCAACGTCTGCTAATGATTCCAGAATAGTTGTCACTAGGAGTTCTAGAAAATACATCAAAGGATATTATCAGCTCAAGTGCTTCCAAAATAACAGCAACTGTCACTAATCCTTTAAGACTACCTACTATAACCAAGACATGGAGTTTCAAACGTTTTCTCATTCTGACCAGTCGGTTTCACTTAAGACTAAAGTGACTTGAGAAAGGGGTATCAAGCCACACCCAGATGTGTGGGTGTTTGGAAAGGTGACATGGAGTGTTCAGTGAAAATGTGGGGAGTTTGCATGTAAAGCACAGCATATAGAAACAGTGACACTGTCTGATCTGAGTGATCAAGAGGCTGAGAATGTCACAGTGATATTGTGCCACTGGAAAAAAGATGAGTACGAAAATGACGTGACTCCTTGAGTATCACCATTGATAATACCTAGAGCACACTGCAAATTCTGGAAACTGAATTGCAAAGGCTATTAATGGTTTATAAGCTTTCAAAATGAGAGAACTTCGATTGGGGAACAACAGAGCATCCGAATAGAATTTAGAAGGTCAAAGAAACCAAACCACTTTTCATAAATTATTAACTAAACAATGAGACATGGAAACTGATTTAGGTATAACCATTAACATATAACACTTAAGAATCCTCCTACTCTTCCTTCTAATATGATCCATTTCCTTATTTATCTCTTTTGACTTCAGTGTAAACTCCGCCAGCTGGCATCCTAGTGGAGTGTAAACATTCTATAGTTATTAAACAACAACATGTCATATATTACATTTGACATGAAGATAAACAACAAACAGTTTCTTTATTCTCTTAGAAGAATAGCAATACCTTTTCTCAATAATAAGAATCCAGTACAAGTCTCTGATATTTTATGGTTTGCAAAACTCTTTCATTTTACTCTCACAAGAAAACACGAGACATTTTTCATCTACTTTGCAGATGAGAAACCTGAACTCAGAGAGGGAAAGTGACTTATCCAAAGTCCTCTAGCTTCTTAGTGAAAGCAACAGGGCTTGGCCTCAGGTTTCCTGGGCCCTCACCCATTGCTCTTTCTACCCCTTTAGGCTATTTCCTGGACCACTTCATGGGTCATTTTGAAATGATGTGCTTCTGACTTGTTTACTTCCTCTCTCGTGCTGCAAAACTTCAAGTCTCAATCCTGTGGTCTGCTTGGAACCAATATTTCAAAGGAATTAATGCAACTCAAGTGTTTTGGCTCACTGTTCCTGTCAGTAAAGAAAACATCTCGTCATTCTTGTGCTAGCTCTCATGCTTTTCCAGTTGGACATAAGCTAGACAGTTCCCAAAGGCAAGAGCTGATTGCCAATAGCACAATCATGATACTATTTACCTATAAAAGCAATGTCAACAGATAATAAAAAACAACAACAACTCTGATATTTCTGTCATAGTCATGTAAGGTAAGATGAAACCAAGATAGATAGAAAAAACAAACCCCACTGTTAGACTTTCTTCTTCCTTCTCCTTGATAATAGGAAGGTGAAACCAAAATCATTAAGAAAACCTGTAAAATTAGTATTAGGCAATGATACCATTCAACCGAGATACTGCTTAAAGGTATTGACTAAATATGTTCTTTATGGACTTCTAAAAAAGACCCAGAGTAAAAAACTGAGAATGAATTTAACCAAAATTTACAACCAATACCAGTTTCCAAGTTTGTCTTGGATGAACATAAACTTATTTTAAGTCTGTATGATTTTACCTAACATGATGATTAGTCTCCAAGAAAAATCTTATTAAAAGGCCTAACACATTACTTAAACAATACATAACATCTCCTTAAGTATTTTTCTCAAATACGCAGATTCACTTTTCCATATAAAATAGAGTTTGAGAAAAGGCATTTGAACTTTTCACAAATACCTGAAGAAGGGTTTGCTGAGTTAATCATGGCACAAACACAGTTTACTTAGTTCACTGTGCCTATCCATTCAGAGAGATGCCAACATGTGCACAGGTGCTGAAGTGCTCTCTTTTCTTTGCCCGCTAGCATGCAACTTTTTTTTGAAGTATAATTGATTTACAATGTCGTGTTAGTTTCAGATGTACACCATAGTGTTTGATTTTTTTTGCAGATTATATTCCATTATAGCTTATTATAATATCTGGGGTATAATTTCCTGGGCTATAAAGTATATTCTTGTTGCATATCTATTTTATGTATAGTAGTCTGTATCTGTTAATCTCATATTCCTAATTTTTCCTTCCCCCACCTCCTTGTCCCCTTTGGTAACCACTACTTTGTGTTCTATGTCTGTGGGTCTGTTTCTGTTTTGTATATAAGCTCATCTGTATCATTTTTTAGATTCACATTTGGTGGCTCAGATGGTAAAGAATCTCCCTACAGTGCAGGAGACCTGAGTTTGATAGTTGGGTCAGAAAGATCCCCTGGAGAAGGAAATGGCTACCTACTCCAGTATTCTTGCCTGGAGAGTTCCATGGAGAGAGGAGCCTGGTGGGCTACAATCCATATAGTCACAAAGAGTCAGATACAACTGAGCTGCTAACACTTTCATCAGTGATATCATAGACTATTTGTCTTTCTCTGTCTGACCTATTTCACTAAATGTAAGATTTTGTAGGTTCATTCTGTTGTGGAAAATGGCAATATTTCATTTTTTGTGGCTGAAGAATTAAAATTCAGCTTTTAATGAATTTCACCCAGATCTCTATAAACAACAGATATTTTTATTTGAAAAGCAGAACAAAAATGAGTAACAGAGGAAAAAGAAGAAAATGGAGGTCAACTTTTCTATCCTCTGGTCTTTTATCTTTATTTTAACCATTCCAGCAAGATCAGCCTCTTATTTTCACTGTTTCAACATCAGCTAGGTAATTTTTGTAACAGCTCCATATGGAAGATGTACATGTTTCCTGGCTTAAGTCTGCTCGTATGCGCATGATTCGACACCAAATGTCAATTGCAGCCAATGCTCCATAACCCATAAAAGGGAAAGGAATTGTGGTACAGATAATTCAAGATGTCTGAAGCCCAAAGTCATTTCTATTTGACTTTGGAAGTGTACTATCTTAGGTTAGGACATTTTGTCTTTTAATTTATCCTACTTTCCTAATTCTATCTCATGTTTTTAACTTTAGTCAGTATCCCCATTAAATGAGACTGTAAATAATTCCAGTTAATGGGAAGAGATGGTCTGAGAGAAAAGCGAATGGGGTTGTGAGAAGATGATACATACATTACAAAAATTAACTCAATTCACATAGGGGAGAAGATCCAGGCTAGGCAGGAGTTGACTCTATTATACTATATGCAGAAGGTGAGAGTTATGTCTATTCACTCTTGTTATGTCTTCATAACTGAGGGGAGTGTCTTACCATCTACAGAAAGCACAAAGTATCTATCTGTGTATCTAAATCCCTTATTGCATTATTTTTCTTTTAATCATTTACACCTGTAAATGACATAGCCTCTGATGAAGCAAAATAAAACCAAAAACATCTAGAAAAACAGTACTACTTGGGGAAGATGCTGCTTTGAGAAGAGATCCTTGTGGTTCTCCTCACTTGCTGTAAGTAATAAATCCTTCCTTCTCCTCTTTTGCACCCCCGCCCTGAAAAAAAAAACAAAAACAAAAAACACTGTACTGTTAGCATTAGGCAATGAAAGCATTCAAATGAGATTCTGCTTAAAGGTACATCAGGGAAGATTTAAATAAGCTCAGCCAGAATTCCAAAAACAGAAAGGAAATAAATTTCAATATTATGTGCATCACTGACTCAATGGACATGCAATTGAGCAAGCTCTGGGAGTTGGTAATGGACAGGGCTGCATGGCGTGCTGTAGTCCATGGGGCTGCAGAGAGTTGAACACGACAAAGCAATTGAACTGAACTGACTCGATTTTGTGCATAAGTGGGGGAGATTTTTACAAGTAAAAATGCCTCATGTATTACGTGTGCTTCTACAATGTGTTTAAATTCTGTGGCTTAGATACTAATAGCTGTGTAAAGCTTGATGAAAATCAGGTAAACTCAACTGAGGTAATGACTGTCTACCAGGGGCCTTTTCAATGCCAGACATGTGGCCCATGCCTTCCAATGCTTGCGCTTCTCCTCTTGGGTTCACCCAATCTTTAATTATCAGGGTGGATGCTGGAACTGGGGTTTCCTTTGTTACCAGATCATTGTGTTAGTATCAAATTTTTCCTGTCCAGTGTTCAATGTCTTTTAATCAAGTTTTTGAGCTATGATTCATATGTACATTAATATGTAAAATTATCAGAAGCTATATTCAAGAAGGCACAACATTAAAGGTAAGACAGAGGCCTGTAGAGATACAAATCAATCAGAGGAACTGTCTGAATCAGAAGGCGGCACACAGCTTAGCTGCCAAAACAATTCTAGGCTTAAGGGTTTAAGGTATCTTTGTTCCAATGACACACCGATCTTTGGATTAAACCTTTTTTCAAAAACAGTATCCAAGATGTTCTTGGAGATTTCTTGTCACTGAGAGTCTGATGCCTGACATATTTATTTCATAAAGCGAGAAATAGCACCATGTGAAAATAGCTCGAATGAGTGTTATCTAGCTCCTTTCTGGGCAATGAAATGACCCTGCCTTGTTTTGTTCTGGGAAACCTGCCAGGTGAGCTTTGAAAGGCGAACAGAGAAGAGGTGACTAGCCTGGCTGGGTGGTTCATTCTGACACAAACCCAACAGAAGGCACATTGTGTGCTTCCTGTCATTTGGTGGAGACCAACTTGGTCCTGTACTCTTGCCTGGAGAACTCTATGGACAGAGGAGCCTGGCATGCTACAGTCTATAGAGTCGCAAAAAGTTGGACACTACTAAGTGACTGAACACACACGCACACAACTTAGTCCGACTTTACTGAGATCTGGACCTGCACAGTCCCTCTAGGCCTTCAGGTGCTAAGACTTGGCCGGAGTCACTTGCTAGCCTCATGAACTTGGGTAAGTTACTACACCTTCCTGGGTGAGCTTCATATCCCTCATCTGTGAAGTGAGGAGAGTAATAACCAATGCCTAGCATGGCTGTGACTATTAAAAGAACTAAATATGCATCTCAGGTGTGAATCTCAGGCCTCAACACAGGTGTGCAGGATTTGTGACTTCTTTTTCTATAAATGAAATGAATTCTTTTCTGATCCCTGTTTTGCTCTGTGGCAGACACATTGTCTCAGTTCAGGGGTTCTCTCTCCACACTTAGCACTAGGGTGCCGGGATGAAGTGCATCCAGTCATGGGAGGGAAGTGTCCTCCCCTGCTGGCATCTGTACAAGCTGCTACTGCTCTAGCCCTCACACCCCACTGTGGACCCTCTCCCTACCCTGGCTCTTTCTCAGCTGTGAATTCTGTGTCAACTGATTTTTCGGGCTGCTCTTTAGCTGACGGAGACTGTAAGTCTGCCTCTGTGTCTTCAGCCTAGGGACCTCCCCCCAGGAGTTTCTAAAGTTTTTTTCTCCTGAGTCATGCTGGGCTAGGAGGAAAATCACCCTGGGGCTTGCTAACACCCAGAGCACCATCTACAAACTGCAGCACAAGTCATGTGTGTTCTTGAAATCCCAGAACTTCCCCTCAGTTCCCATAATCCTATCCTCCTCCACCCCCACATCAAAGCTGGGGATCTGGGGGACAGACCCTCTTGCTTCCCCTTACTCCCTCTCCTTCCCCCCCCCACCTAAGAATGATCAGCACTGAGAGAATGATGGCTATTATACACCATGTACTGTCTTAAATACAAACTGAATCCTCAGACTAACCCACAGAGGTATATAGTACTGTTATCACCATATTGCTGACAGGGAAATTGAGGCATAGAGAGGTTAAGGGTCTTGCTAAGCTCATGAAGCTAGTAGGTTGTGGAGAAGGGATTTGAATTCATACAGCTTGTATCTGCCAGTCATGTTGCACCTCTCAGAGAATATGTATCTAGGGAGTGGGTAATGGGGAGCTGATTCGGAAATTCTGAAGCTGTGAATTTGGACCTCATTTCCTCAGTAGCATCCTTTCACTATGGCCATGAAGAAAATGGAATATAGGTGTAGTGTTTTATATATAAATATATATAATATGTATATATGTATATGTATGTATATATCAGTTCAGTTCAGCCGCTCAGTCTTGTCCAACTCTTTGTGACTCCATGGACTGCAGCACACCAGGCCCTCCTGTCCATCACAAACCCCTGGAGTCTACCCAAACTCATGTCTACTAAGTCAGTGATGCCATCCAACCGTCTCACCCTCTGTCATCCCCTTCTCCTCCCACCTTCCATCTTTCCCAGCATCAGGGTCTTTTCAAACGAGTCAGTTCTTCGCATCAGGTGGCCAAAGTATTGGAGTTTCAGCTTCAGCATCAGTCTTTCCAATGAATATTCAGGACTGATTTCCTTTAGGATAGACTGGTTGTATCTCCTTGCAGTCCAAGGGACTCTCAAGAGTCTTCTCCAACATCACAGTTCAAAAGCATCAATTCTTGGGCGCTCAACTTTTTTTATAGTCCAACTCTCACATCTGTACACATAACCTTTGTTGGCAAAGTGATGTCTCTGGTTTTTAATATGCTCTTTAGGTTAGTCATGACTTTCCTTCCCAGGAGTAAGCGTCTTTCAATTTCATGGCTGCAGTCACAATCTGCAGTGATTTTGGCATCTAAAAAAAAAATAAAGTCTGACACTGTTTCCACTGTTTCCCCATCTATTTCCCATGAAGTGATGGGACCAGATGCCATGATCTTCATTTTCTGAATGTTGAGCTTTAAGCCAACTTTTTCACTCTCCTCTTTCACTTTCATCAAGAGGCTCTTCAGTTCTTCGCTTTCTTCCATAAGGGTGGTGTCATCTGCATATCTGAGGTTACTGATATTTCTCCGGGCAATCTTGATTCCAGCTTGTGCTTCTTCCAGCCCAGCATTTCTCATGATGTACTCTGCATAGAAGTTAAATAAGCAGGGTGACAACATACAGCCTTGACGTCCTCCTTTTCCTATTTGGAACCAGTCTGTTGTTCCATGTCCAGTTCTAACTGTTGCTTCCTGACCTAAATATATATAAATGTTGTTGTTTAGTCACTCAGTCGTGTCTGACTCTTTATGACCCTATGGAATGTAGCCCAGCAGGCTCCTCTGTCCATGGGATTCTCCAGGCAAGAATACTACAGTGGGTTGTCACCCTCCTCCAGGGGATCCAACCAGGGGTTGAATTCGTGTCTCTTAAGTCTCCTGAAGGCAGATTCTTTACCACTAGTGTCACCTAGGAAGCCCATCTTAACATTAATAACCAATATTTTAATGACAAGATTCTGTTTGCCTTACATATTTTTTTCAATTAAGGAAAACATCAAGCTCATGTTTCCATCATTCCTCCTTATCCTTTCTTCCAAAGCTTAGAAAATTCCAGAGAAAATATGTGTACGTTTTAACAAGGGCCACCGGGTTGTCTTTTCTGAGTCCAGTCAGTTGAGGAGATCACCACAGATACAAACCTGGGACCTGGCCCATAGCAGACCCTCAAAAATAATCTTTAACTGATTGTGAGACACCAAAAAAGAGAGAAGATGTCAAATGAGGAAGTTCTCCGTGCCACATGCTTGACTAGACAGTCACACATGGCCAAGCACGTTTCCTGAGCCCACTGTCAGTGTGTTTCACTGATCCTGTGGGCATTTGTTATCTCCAAGGGCTCAGGGCCCATGTTCTCCTCTTGAAAGATTTTGGTTCTACGCCCTTGTCTTCCTAGAATCGCCCCAAAATGGCAATTAGGTGTTTAGCAAATATTTTTTGATGGAGACAATGTTGTGCTGAGTGGTCAATAGGCTGTGGCACCAAATTTTACAGCTCTCTGCTTTGGTTAATTGTTAGAATGCCAGAGATGGTTGAGGAGCATGTTCTCAGGTCCTGGATGAATTGATGCTGCTAAACTATTGACACCTTGGAGAGTCCAGTCGTTGTCCCACAGCTTTGGAGAACTGATGAATTTTTAGAGCTTCAAAGAGGAACAGAATGCTACCACCAGCTCAAAATGCAGATACACACCTCTGCCAACTCCCCATTACAATTCTCTGTCTCTCAAATGGAGATGAAATGCAGTGCCAAGATGTGTCATCTGGCGTTGTGTTTTTGTAATGTGGACAAATGTCGACAAAATTTGTGGTGAGGCTCAAAAAATCTAACTATTTATGAATTAAAATTAAATTTCAGTTTTACCAGGGGTAGAAACCTTAATTGCTGAAGCTGGATTCACTGTGCTATTATCAAAACAGCAGCACTTTCTTCCTGCAATCAGCAATTAAAAGGGAGAATTTAAAAAGTGGCCTCCTTAAAAAAAATAAAAATAAAATAAAAAAATAAAAAGTGGCCTCCTTAAGAATCTGCAGTGCATACCAAGCAGGTGCCTTCTGCACACCCTCTTCATGGACCCTGCACATCAGAGCTAATAACAGCCAAATGGGATGATTTTAGACTGTCTACACCAGAGGCAATTGTTACATTTCAGTCAATCTTACAAATCCATTTCCAATTGCGGAAGGCACAAACTGATATTCTGTCTGCAAAATGCATGTGTGCCTCACCATGTTAGCCAGGATCAGTCCCTTATCCATTCTGATCCACATAACATCCCCCTCAGGACCTTCAGACCCTTATCCAGGAAGCAGAGGAAGCCAAAATCTGCCTATATTCAGTTCTCACCAAATTGGACTGCTATCACTACACTGGGTAATATGCCAATAACCATTATATCTTCCAAATTCCTGCTGATGGGCTATCTGAGTCTCATGATTTCCATTCACACTTTTATATCAAAGTGTACCCCATATGCGTGCTTATAAAGTCATTTCAATTTAGTGAATTAAGTACAATAGGTGCGGTTTTATTTCACTGAAAATGGCCCCCTCTCCAGTAGGTCAGTTATACAGATAACACTGTCTCGCTATGGGGAGAATTTGACTAGAAGGATGACATAACCACTCTTGGAAAGTTGTTTACAGAAAACAGGCTCACAGAAACATGAGATGAGTATAACTTGGAGCAGGAATGCCTAGAATTTTGTCCCAAAAATTTAGCCCTGCATTTGGCCACATTACATATACGTGGTTGATCCTTGGGAAGCACTTGGCACAGAAGAACACCGCAAACTCAAATGCATGAGCCATTTCTTCCTTAGTATTCTATCAAATATTGACAGCAAATCTTTGTTTCATCTCAGATGGACTCCCTAGTTTCACAATAGCCAGTTCCAATATTTCTCAAGCTGCCAATTCTATACACCATCCTCAGTTGACTTCTCCCTCTGGATGACTGAGATGAACTTTTTCTTTCTATTCTTCATAGAATTCCTCTCTGTCTTGCTCATCTCTTCTAGGATCTCTCTCTGTTTTAAACCTTTCTCTCCAACTCTACTCCCTCCTTGCCTACTTACTCCTTAACTCTTAGTAGGGTTTTATGTTCTCAACATGTTATTGAAATTTCTTTTGCACATCAACCTTGACTTTGCCTGATCCAATGTGCTCTTCCTTACCAACCCGTGATAATACTGACATGCCCTGTTCCCTTCTAGAAACTCTTCTTTCCCCTTGGCTCTAGAAATCCTGTACTGAAGTATTTATATTCTCTTCTTACTTGTCTCTGTTTGTTTTTATGGCTTCCTCTTCCAAGCCTTCATACTTCCACCTCTTTTCTATTCCTTTTCAGAAGCTAGAGTTTCTAAACTTAGAAATAAAGAAGGTAAACAAGCTTAAGACAGTTTATTCTCTGAATAAACAAGCTTCAGAAAGTTTCAGGAAACCTGGGTGAGTTTATGCCAGATTGTGTTTGCATGTGCACCTGTGTATTCACTGGGGCAAAAGAGTCCAAAACTTTCATCAGATTTCAGAAGGGTCCATGATCCTGCAGAATTTATTAACTCCTGTTCTTGACTTCCTCCTTGGGTAATTTCATCATCCTCCAAGGCTGAAATGATAGCCTTCTAAATCTTAATTTTCCATTTGACCTTCTTCCTTATCTTCAGTCCTTTAAGTCTAGCTGACTCTTAATGTGACCTCCTAATATGCAGTAGTATTAAGTATTAGCAAATATACTCAAACTAACCAGCCTCACTTAACTAATCTTCCTTGCCATGTTCACATTGGCAGCTCTGTACAAAATAGAAAAAGTGCCCCTTTCTTGCAGGCACAGCACTGTGGGTACACGGCTTAACAATGTGATGGTATTTTTGTGCAGTTTCTGCTGACTTTTTGATGAGTACTCTCATCATGCCATGCCTGTATGTAAGCTCATATCCAAGTATCTTAGTCTGTCAAGTCTGTCCATGATCCAGACTAACGTTATGCTTTTAGCATTATAATCCAATAATCCCCTCCACTATGCCTTCTCTCCAGTCCAACTGGTCTGCTTATTGTTGCCTGGATACATCCTATACATCCCTTCCTCTGTATATTCGTCTATCATATTTTACCCGCCTAGAATCTCTGCCTCCTCAAACATGTTTGACTGAGTCCTCTATTCGTTCACACTTTCATCCTAGCTCTACTTCTATGAAACATTCTCTAACCACTCCAGTTTTCATTAACTTCACCTTCATATACAATCTGATAGTCCCTACCATCTATCTCATACTGCTGACCACTCTCACACCTTGGTCTTTCACTCCTAATGCAGTACCATAGGACTTTGCTGGGCTTCCTTGGTGGCTCAGATGGTAAAGAATCTGCCTGCAATGCAGCAGACCTGGGTTTGATCCCTGGGTTGGGAAGATCCCCTGGAGAAAGAAGTGGTAACCCACTCCAGTATTCTTGCCTAGAGAATTTCATGGACAGAGAAGCATGGTTCTCCTCTACAGCCAGGCTATAGTTCATGGGGTTGCAAAGATTGAACATGACTGAGTGGCTAACACTTACACTTTTTCTCCAGGATCATGTTACTCAAAATGTGGTCAATGGACTAAAAGCATGGATATCACTTGGGAGCTGGTTAGAAATACACACTTGTATACTCCACTCTGGATCGACCAAAAAAGAATCTGCATAAAATGTTAAAACATAAAAGAATGAACAACAAGATCTTTAGATGATTCTTACAAATGATAGAGTTTGGAAGGCACTGCCCTCCACTATGCATTTGTAGTTGTTAAAATATTATAGTTTCGGTTCCTAAATATTCCTTACCTTTCATGACTTCTTGTTTTCTCTATTACTGCTTCTCAGAATCAAATATATACTATGAAGAGTCTCCTATTTCTCCCTCTCCCCTCACAAGTACAATATCTGAACTACCTTGGTGTTTTACTGTTATTAATAATTTTCTATATATATCTTGTATTAAAGTGTGTTTTGTGGGAAGAGATTTTAACTCTTCTGCTAAATAAGCTCTTTGAGGACAAGAAAGGATTTTGTTTGTCTCTGTGTCCTTGAAACTTTTTGCCACAGTTCCTAACATCTAGTAATTAATAATAAATGCTTGTTGAATGAATGATTTCATCATAAACCTATCTGAATTGTGGATGTGTGTGAAAGTTACTGAGTCATGTCCAATTCTTTGCAACCCTATGGACCATACAGTGGCCAGGCTTCTCTGTCCATGGGACTTCCCAGGCAAGAATACTGGAGTGGGTTGCCATTTCCTTCTCCAGGGGATCTTCCAGACCCAGGGATCAAACCCAGGTCTCCTTTCAAAATAGTCTCTTACAGGCAGACTCTTTACCACCTGAGTCATTGGGGAAGCCCCTTTGAATTGTGGAGTTCACTGCAAAAAAAAAAAAAATGTGATAGATAATTGACCATGGGTCATGCTGTTCATAATTGCAATGTTTTTATTTTTCAAGCCAAATATTAATTATCTAAGCTAGTCATGCTGTTTCTTAATGACTTTTAAACCTGTACTGCCACAAATACAAGACTGCATGAATTTTTAACCATCTCCAAGTAGTTCGTAATTAAACACCAAGTGATTCAACTTACCGAGTCAATCAATCCCTTTGTTTGTAGCTTGATTTTCAGCACTGAAGAGACAACCAAGAAAGTTTTAAAAACCTTACCAAACCACAGCAAAGTCTGAGGATCAAGAAGTACAAAATAGTATCTCACCACAAATTCTGGGTCTGGATGACCAGTAATGAAAGGGAAAAGTCCAGTAGCCACTCAAGTTAATCAATACACTGACTCATCTACTCAACAAATTCTAGATGAATCAGAGACCTTTTAATTTCAAAGTTTATGACTCATGTCTCTTGACCTCTGTGAACCTAATCACAGAAACTAAATGTAGAGGGGGAAACTAAATGATCCAAATCCAGCCTCTTAGCAGAAAGAATAAAGAGTTTTTGAATTAGAAGAAATCACCTCTTTTAGAGGCCTAGCAATTTAAAACTTATTTTTCCAATTACAAATGACCAAAACCATCTGCAGAAGAAAGATTGGGTTGTCACCAGTTTCTGCTTCTGTCATAAACCACACTGGAGTTTCTTTTCGACATCAAAATGAATTTGACTTAAATTAGAAAATGGTTCTATTCATAAAAGGTATTTTGAAGGTATTTTGTTTACTGCCTACCACCATTTTGGAAGATTATTTATCTATGAGGCTGACTTTTGAGAAGAAAGCTACTGCTACTAGCTACTAGCTACTGCTCTAGGTTCTCCATTGCTAATGCACACAGATTCCACTAATTTGGCTAGTTAGGAGAAAAGCCAAAGAGGCAGGAAATATCTTTGGTAAGAACTGTATCTTATGAACTATGGGGGCAGGGGACAGTAGGGCATAGTGACTAAAAACTTGGTGTTGAAATTAGACCAATATGGATGCAAGTCACGACACAGGTGATACTGGCTAAGCTCCTGGGCTGTAACATGGGGCTACTAACAGTGCCTGCAGGATTAAGTGACGAAATGTGTAAAGTGCTAATCAAAGTAAATGGGGACTTCCCTGATTGTTATAGTAGCTGTTTGTAAGGCTCCATCTCTGACCTGGCCTTTCCCATGCTCACTGACTGATGGGCATACTGCTTTATCCACAGATTCTTCCATCAACAGAGTCTTTTGGAGGATCACTTGATGGGTCATCATCTGTCCTTTTCTCTAGGCCGCTGCCCTCCTCCCCTCTTCATGTTCACCCTGTGCTTTAACTGACAGCTTCTCTTGGTCTTGCTTCTTTAGATCTTCCCCCTAGCCACTGCCCTACACAGCTTGAGCTGATCTTGTTGGTAAATGATCTTTACTCTAACCCTGCTCTCCCTCTAGACCTCCACTTGACTTCCCTAACCAGATCTCTAACCAAAGCCCTTAACCACAGGAAGGTGAAGAGAGGTACATGAAGACTAGCTCAGGGCATCTAGTGCAACGTGTCCCAAATTATGCTCTTCAGAAGCTAATCCTGCAAGTTCTTATGCAAGAAAAGATAGGTTTTCTGCTTAAATAATTTTGGAAAGTTTTGTGTGCTATTTACATCTTAGACATCCACAGTGCATCTCTATATTTAGAGAACTGGACATACAAAGTTAAACAGAACACTGTACTGTCAACTTGAAGACATTTTTGTCTTCTGGAGACACTAGTGTAGCGGAAAGTAGAATGGTCAAGGAGACTTGCATTATGGTCCAGCTTATATTTATTACAAAATAAAGCAATCAAGATGCTTACAATAACTTAGAACCCCCAAATCCCAATAGTTCATGCTAGTATTAGGAGATGCTGGTGCCAACACTGCCAGTCTCTGTGGCAAAGGGAAAAGAGTTCTAGAGGGTATGACATTGGTAACTGAGTGATCAGCCCGGAAGTGTGTGTCACTTCCACTAACTATTGGGTTGGCTAATAAGTTTACATTTTTCCAGAAGATGTAATGGAAAATCCTGAACAAACTTTTTTGCCAACCTAATACTTACTGGTGAGTATCAGTCACACAACCATAAACAAGCTAAGAAATGCCATCCTAGCAGCTACATGTGAGGGGGAGAAGTAGAAACATTTGGTGAGTGGTATTAATGACTGCCACATGGAATTGCAATGTTGACATCTGTAAAATAGGGAGGAGAAGAACCTGTGAAGATTAAATGAAATACAAATTTAAAGTCTTTGGAAAGTGGAAAGTACTCTACTTCTGAAGGATCACTATCAAGGTGGCTCATAGGATCCTGGCTTTGATATCAAGATAAGAACATGAGTCACAAAGGCGCCACATGGTAGGGTAGGCAGCTAGGATGCTAACAAAGAAAACAGGATTATCAAGAATGGGACCTTAATAAGATAAAGTTATGAATAATGACCAAATAAATGGCAGCAATGAGAATTATCTAAAAATCATGATGAAGAAGTTTGCTAGACAAAAAGAAAAGCTTCAGTCCACTGTGTCCAAAAGACCACATTTTGAAAATGAGTATATATGAATTAATAATGTTGTACCATAATTGCTCATTGAATTAAACCACAAAGGAAATCCTGTTTTTATTCAGAAATATAATCTTCATAGACAATTCTTCCTCAGGCAGACACTACATGCTGTTTCCATTTACAAAAAGTATTAACTGTCATCTATCCTTTTTTTCCCCCACACAGAAATTATACAACTCAAGCCTTTCAAGATGGAATACATTTGTGACATCTATTGTTTTACACATTACAGCAGATTTCAATAGTCTGGATTCAGGAAATGCTATGGTTCCATTCCATTTGTCATCTTTCATTCCTCCCTTAACAAATATGATGTGTGTGTGCTTGAAAATGATGAATATTTAAAGTGCAATCCTTACTAAAATACTGATTATGATAAATGCATCAGAAGCAGATAGAGTAGATATTTTCTAGAAATGTGGAAAATCCTGCTTATAATCATGTTCTTTGTATTAAGATATCCACGTCTAGTCTTTTTGTTTTGTTCTGTTTTAATGATGCCTTAAATGTTGCAACTGAAGAGGACACTCCTGATGTTCTTGGGCCTTTCCGGGACTATCGAATACCTACATGTAGTATCACAGAGTTTGAATCTGGCCAGGCCTTTTAACCCTGCTCATTAACACTCACAGGCCAGGACCACAAACAACTGCATGGATCATGAGGGGATAAATGCATAGGGAAGAGGCAAAGATGGAAAGGAGGTGAATAGAGAAGTGCCAACGCCAGTATAAAAACCCCCATAAGATGTGAAAAGCAATCAAGGAGCATGAGATAGTTTGTAGACTGTTGTTTCTGCCAAAGCCCCAAACCCCACAGTAACATTAGGTATTTAGTGGAAAAGTTTGCAGGTACCATGGCAATGCAAATATAGCAACCCCCCACCCCCACCCAACCAAAAGCTGAACTGTGGTCATTACAAAGCTCAAGAATCTCTATAGGAAAACAAAAATACACAGCACCTTACAAAGGAAAAACATTACAAAGTATGGCATCCTGTTACAAATGATCAGGCATGTAAAGAGGGAGAAAAATACTATAGAGAATGAGGAGGAAAATCAACCAACTGAAACTAACCCAGAATTAACACAGATGACAAAATTAGTATTAGGTTGGCAGTAAGATGTTATGGAAAAACCTGAACAAACTTTTTGGCCAACCCAATAGATCAGGACATTAAAAATGTACTCCATATGCTCAGTATTCTTATCTGGAGAATCCCATGGACAGAGAAGCTTGGTAGGCTACAGTCCATGGGCTCACAAAGAGTCGGACACAACTGAGTGATTAACTTTCACTTTTTTTTCTATATGCTCAAGAAGCCAGAGGAAAGACTGAGTATGTTAAATAAAGAAGTGGAGCATATAAAAAAGATATAAATTGAACTTTTAGAGATGAAAACAATGAAATATACCTTGGATTAGGATTAGCAACAGATTAGACATTGAATGAGAAAAGATTAACCAATTTGTTAGACAAAGAAATAAGAATCATCCAAAGTGAAACTTAGAAGTAAGCCACCCCAAAGTAAGCAGAGCATAGATGAGCCAGGAGACAACTTCCAGCTGCCTAGTATCTGTGTAATTGGAGTCCCCAAAGAGAAGAGAGGGGGGTCAGGGAAAATTTTGATGAGTTAATCATCAAAAAATTTCCAATTCTGATGTAAGCTGTAAACCCACATATCTAAGAAAGGGGCCATTGAGCAATCCAGGTGAGAGTCCATAGTAGTTTAGAGTAATAGCAGTACAGGTAGTTAGAATTGGTTAGGTTCTGGACATGTTTTGAGAGTAAACCCAATAGGATTCCTTGATGTGTTGGATTTGGACTGTGATGGATTCAAGGATCACTCCAAAATTTTTGATCAGAGGAACTGGAGAGCTGAAACAAAAGACCCAATCAGACTAGGAACCATCAGCTCAGATGTGAGCCAACAATTTCTCAATTTTCTGATGTAGAGATCTATTTCTGTGTTAGTTTTCACTGCTGGCATTTGGTAACCAGAGCAACAATGAATAGGTAAGATGAAAATTACTCACAAGGTATTTCCAGGCACATGCCAAGTTCAAACTTCCAAAATGGTTTTTGAATGGGAATCTCTAGAACCATTTCATCTGACTTAGCTCCCAGCCCCCCTCACAGATAAAATGGATGCTCATGCAGTTATCTAAGCATCCAAATGTTATGGTTTGCCACTTCATAATCATTACATCATCATTAGAAACAGAGAGGACATGGAATGCTGTGTACATTTCAGCACCAGCAGCCTATCAGAATGCAGTGTCCAGGGCTTCTTTTGCTGTTACCTATTGGCTGTGGCAGAATGGTTTCCCCACATCATTTGCAACCCTAGAACATTCTATGCTTCCATGTCTTGCCTGGATGTGTCCAGGAACTCTTGTGTCACCTTCCAGACTAGCAGTAACAGAGGAATGGCAGGGACCATTTCTTTCGTTTAGGTGAAGTGACTTCATAAAGAGGATTCAAATATGATAAAAGAATAGAAAACTTCAGCATCCTGATATTTCATTGTCAATATATTTATAAATGGATGATATGGCAATCATATTTTTCATCATTACAAGAAAGTAAGAAAAATAGTGACCAGATTTTTTTTTTTTTTTTTTGCTAATTGAATGAAAAGGAAACTTTGAGGGAAAGAGGCATATTTTTGCCATTTGGAAGCTTCCCTACTATGTTAGACTCAGGGTCTGTGATTTAAAAAGTCTTTTTGGAGCTTCACTATTAACCCACTAGAAGAATGAGGTCCCAGACAGCATTCTACTCTGTAGCAAATGCAAGTGGATCTGTGGTAAGGGGTCAGTGTATCAACATGAAGAGAAGCTATTTTGTTTTATTTTAAAGTCTTTATTGAATTTGTTACAATATTGATTCTGTTTTATTTTGTTGTTGTTGTTTTGAGGGGTGGGTCACAAGATATATGGGATCTTAGCTTCCCAAACAGAGATTGAACCTGCACCCCTGCATTGGAAGGCAAAGTCTTAACCACTGGACTGCCAAGGAAGTCCAAAATATAACCTATTTAAATTTAACAAATGCCCTGAAGATCTATAAGGCACTGTGCAGAAGCAGAGAGTAGCAGGTGGGAGTGGAGTAGCTGTGAAAGATTGAAAGAGAAGAAACTCAAAGACTGATGAGAACCCTTGCATTGCAAAGTCTCACATGCTAGTGGAGAAACAGGCACACAGACAACCCTATTGTGAGATTAAAAATTGACTGGTGCCTGCGCCTCCTTTTAGGATGCCCTCCTGATAGAGATCAAACCAGTCAATCCTAAAGAAAAATCAACTCTGAATATTCACTGGAAGGACTTATGCTGAAGCTGAAGCTCCAATACATTGGCCACCTGATGCAGAGAGCTGACTCATTGGAAAATGTCCTGATGCTGGGAAAGATTGAAGGCAGGAGGAGAAGGGGGCAACAGAGGACGAGATGATTGGATGGCATCACCAACTCAATGGACATGAATCTGAGCAAACACCAGGAAACACTGAAGGAGAGGGAAGCCTGAAGTGCTGCTGTCCATGGTGTTGCAAAGAGTTGGACACAACTCAGCAACAGCAAGCTGATCACTCAGGGTTGGTTAAGCTCACAGACTAGTTGTTCAGAAGTCTGTGAACCAGTCTTTACAGTCTGACTTTTTAGGACATGGATGATGGAGCACAGTGGCCTGTCTCTACATTGTTGGGCCCAAGTCCCTCCCAGGAAGGTCAATAGGACATCCTAACCAAGAAAAGTTTAGTCAGAACATAGCCGAAGATCTGTGGGCTTAAGTGAAGGAAATTGTGCAGATTCCCACCCAAACCAAAATGCAGACTGAAGTGAAACTTTTCTTGGGTCTGAAAAAGTTTCATAACCTTCCTCAGGATGTATTTTATTTTCATGCCCTGTTTGCATGCTTCACAGGCTCCCAGTTCTACTAAAAGCAGAAGTGCCAAAATACTTTAATGCAGTTTCTTCTTGTGGCACTGGAAGCCAGGTGCTAACAGTCAACAACATGGCAGGAAGAGGGTACAGACATTCCTAAAAGACTGGATCCTTCCCTCAAGGAGCAGCCACATGATCTGGCCATGACTTTCATGTTTGCCTTTTTCTACACTAGGCTTTGAATTTATGGAGGAGATCCCTTTGGGATCCTGAGGCATTCTGTGGGTAAAGAGACATCGATTTTCCATATGTAAGTAGAGAAAATTGAAATGCAGAGATATTCTCTGTCCCTAGCAGAGCCCAGGGGACAAGTCTGTAGGGCCATTATTGATTCCCACATAGGGAAGCTTCTCTTTAAAGACTGGTCACTGTTACTTACCTCACTTCTGTGGAGACTCTTGTGTTCACTCATCAAACTATTGCATTTTAATCTGAAATGAACTTGAGAATAGGATTGTTAAATCAGGAGCTACAACTGACTGGCATCACCGACTCTATGGATATGAGTTTGAGCAAGCTCCAGGAGTTGGTGATGGACAGGGAAGCCTGACGTGCTGCAGTCCATGGGTTCACAAAGAGTCGGACGCGATTAAGCAAGTGAGCTGAACTCAACAACTGACAGGTTCTGTAAGACATTGGAATTCTCCTTTGCCTTATTAATGACATCATCATTAATCAACAACTCCATTCTCCCACCCCCAAGATTGAAAGAGAGAATGTAGGAAAGGATAGGAGGAAGTCTTTGGCACAATTATCCCAAAGTAGGGAAATTCAGCTTTTAACTTGTATTTACCAGCAGTGGCCAATGGACATGGGAGTGAGGGGTGGAGTTTCCAGAAGAGAAAGAGTCTGGCACATTCAAGGGAGCACAACTCTGACTGGAATACATGCGGAGCACAGGGGCAGAAGCTACACATCAGATCCAAACCTCAAGGGTCTTATAGCCCACCTGAGGAATCTAGAGAACCCTGAGGAGGCAACTGAAAGGTTTTAAATAGGGAGAGTTGCCTGGTTGTGTTTTGTTTTTGCTTTTTAATGAGGGGTGAATTGAAGGCAGCACCTCCAGAGTCAGGTATCCCAGGTTGCAAAGTCTCAGGGAACCACGAAGAGCTAGGGCAGCAAGTGTGGGAGATGGGGATGGATCCATTCACTTCACAGAGGTGAGTGAGTGCTTGTCCACTGTCCACTAGGTGCTGGTCTTGACCCCAAGTGGAAAACCAGCACTCTCCGCCTGGGGCTTGAACTGTGATGGGGGATGGGAGGAGGAGGTGATTCCACTTTTTCTCCTGTCACGCCTTGAGGCTGAGTTTCGTGTGCAGTACAGCCTCTCCCACTGGACTATGAGCAACGTGAAAGCAAGAGCAATGTCTCAATTCTCTTGACTCCTCTGACATTAGCAAGAATACCACTCTGGACATAGTATGTGTTAAGTGTTAGCCGGAGATTGCTTATTGTGCTATTATGAGAATTAATGAAATAAACTTCATAATGGGCCAGAAAAAATAAGTTCATTGCATAAAAGGCATGTGTTGACTCTTTGCAACCCCATTGACTCTAGCCTGCCAGGCTCCTCTGTCCATGGGATTCTCTGTCCATGGCTATCAGAGTGGATAGCCATTCCCTTCTCCAGGGAATCTTCCTCACCCAGGAACTGAATCTGGGTTTCCTGCATTGCAGGCAGATTCTTTACCACCTGGTGACTACAAGAGGCAATAAGGCAGCCCAAACAATTTTGGATGGTTCTTCCATTCCAACCTTACAAAGTTCAACAATTTATATGTGGAAAGACCCATTTTAAATCTCTGTGACCCTTCCTCTAAGTGCTTCAAGGGGATCATGCTCCCACTGATCCCTGCCAATTGCTTCTCACTACTCTAATTTGAAAATCATTTGTGTTTATTTGAATAATATCCCTTTTCTCCTCTAAGGTTTTGAGCTCCTTGAGAGCAGTAAAGATTTTGTTTCTGCTCACCACTGCATTCCCAGCAGCTAGCATAGAGGCTGGCACAGAGTAGACACTCACTAAATATTTACTAAATGCATGAATAAATGAACAGATGGATGAAAGATCAATTAATCCCAACTGGAGAAACTTTGCAAAAACTTCCTGGGCATTTGAGCTGGGCCTTGAAGAAGAGGAGGTTCTTCCAAAGTGTGTGGGAGAAGGGGCAGGGACCTTCTTGTCAGAAAGACAAGAATGGACAAAGGCCCCCAAGGGTGAAAACTGTACAGAAGGTTCAGGGAACAATGAGTGGTTGGCTGCGGTTGGCACACAGGATGTGTGCAGGCTGGTGGTGGGCAATGAAACTGGAGAAGTGGAGACCACGCAGCAGAGGGGCATGAAAGCACCAAGAGCCACTTCCATTTACAGAGAACAGAGCAGGGAGGCTCTTGACATGCATCATTTCTCCTACTCAAAATAACCTGAAACAGTGGTTCAGCAAATGTGATCCTGAGTTCAGGAGCATCAGCATGACCTGGGAACCTACAAAAAATGCAGCTTCTTAAGTTCATCCCCAACCTACAGAACTAGGAGCTCTGGTGGTGGCGGGGTGGGGTGGGGGGCGGTTCCAGTACTCTTTTAGCAAGCCCCCCAGGAGCTTCTAAGGCAACGTGAGTAACACTGTCTTCTAAGTAGGAATTCCTATCTCATATTGTGCAGGTATAAAAACTAAATTCACAGAGGTGCAATAACTTACATAAGATCATACAGCCAATTAATGGTGGAGTTGCCCTGTCTAACCCCCAAGTCCCTGGTCTTCTGATATCATAATGCCTTACTCCAGGCAGGGCATATTTTTCCTGAGGACATTGGTGAGTCACACAAGTTTTATGGAGGGGAATAACTAGATCACATCTGTAATTTTAGAACTTTCATTCTCGCAACATAGAGGGTGGATTAAAGGAGAGAACTCTCAAGCAAGAGAATCAATTCAGAGGCTGTTGGTATAGTCTAAGCAAGAGATTAGGAGGGTCAAGTGATTGCTATTTCATATCTGAGATAATTGTGGCACAAACCTATTTTTGTAGCCCCGTTTACTCTTAGGGCTTTCCATGTTGCGCTAATTGTAAAGAACCCACCTGCCAATGCAGGAGACATAAGAGATGCAGGTTCAATCCCTGGGTTGGGAGGATGCCCTTGAGAAGGAAATGGCAACCCATTCCAGTATTCTTGCCTGGAGAATCCCATGGACAGAGGAGCCTGGTGGGCTATAATCCATAGGATTGCACAGAGTCAGTCACGACTGACTTAGCACAGTACAGCATTTACTCTTTACAATGTTGAAGGATTTATCTCCTGAGATAAATCAGAAATGGTTATTCTGAATTATGTATCATTTATCTCCAGAGTTAAAACATAAATACCTTGGTGGAGTGGGAGTGGTTGGAGATCCAAAAAACAGGAAGGGAGAAACCACTGACCTCCCACAGGGAACCAACATGCAAATACTTCATGCATGTATTCTTAGGCCTAGTGGACATGACACCTACCCGGTGAACTCATGCATTCACCTCTTCTGACTTCTAAATGCTGCTTCTCTTCACTCTGGAATTTGCTTTTCTCATTTTTTTCTCTCATTTTTACTGGAACCTGTGGAAGATTGGGCTTTGTTAGTCCTCAGATCATGGCCTATTATCACTAGCCTGCACCGGGCCCTTCTCTTGCTTTATATATTTATTCTTTTTCAACACCATCTCCCAATATCATTTCCCTTTGGCTGTGTGGATAATCATTCGTATGTACTCAATGTCTATCCTTTTATTTACATGTCTTCTTATAAAATACAGAGTCATCTTGTATACATAAACTTTCACTTATGTGAATGATATTGCTTTATAGGTGGCATACTCTTTTGTACTTTTTTTTTTTCCATGTGAACTTTATTTTTTTTTGTTTTTTATTTTTAGTTTTTTATTTTTTAAATTTTAAAATCTTTAATTCTTACATGCATTCCCAAACATGAACCCCCCTCCCACCTCCCTCCCCATAACATCTTTCTGGGTCATCCCCATGCACCAGCCCCAAGCATGCTGCATCCTACGTCAGACATAGACTGGCAATTCAATTCACATGATAGTATACATGTTAGAATGTCATTCTCCCAAATCATCCCACCCTCTCCCTCTCCCTCTGAGTCCAAAAGTCCGTTATACACATCTGTGTCTCTTTCCCTGTCTTGCATACAGGGTCGTCATTGCCATCTTCCTAAATTCCATATATATGTGTTAGTATACTGTATTGGTGTTTTTCTTTCTGGCTTACTTCACTCTGTATAATCGGCTCCAGTTTCATCCATCTCATCAGAACTGATTCAAATGAATTCTTTTTAACGGCTGAGTAATACTCCATTGTGTATATGTACCACAGCTTTCTTATCCATTCATCTGCTGATGGACATCTAGGTTGTTTCCATGTCCTGGCTATTATAAACAGTGCTGCGATGAACATTGGGGTACATGTGTCTCTTTCAATTCTGGTTTCCTCGGTGTGTATGCCCAGCAGTGGGATTGCTGGGTCATAAGGTAGTTCTATTTGCAATTTTTTAAGGAATCTCCACACTGTTCTCCATAGTGGCTGTACTAGTTTGCATTCCCACCAACAGTGTAGGAGGGTTCCCTTTTCTCCACACCCTCTCCAGCATTTATTGCTTGCAGATTTTTGGATCGCAGCCATTCTGACTGGTGTGAAGTGGTACCTCATTGTGGTCTTGATTTGCATTTCTCTAATAATGAGTGATGTTGAGCATCTTTTCATGTGTTTGTTAGCCATCCGTATGTCTTCTTTGGAGAAATGTCTATTTAGTTCTTTGGCCCATTTTTTGATTGGGTCGTTTATTTTTCTGGAGTTGAGCTGCAGAAGTTGCTTGTATATTTTTGAGATTAGTTGTTTGTCAGTTGCTTCATTTGCTATTATTTTCTCCCATTCAGAAGGCTGTCTTTTCACCTTGCTTATATTTTCCTTTGTTGTGCAGAAGCTTTTAATTTTAATTAGATCCCATTTGTTTATTTTTGCTTTTATTTCCAGCATTCTGGGAGGTGGATCATAGAGGATCCTGCTGTGATTTATGTCTGAGAGTGTTTTGCCTATGTTCTCCTCTAGGAGTTTTATAGTTTCTGATCTTACATTTAGATCTTTAATCCATTTTGAGTTTATTTTTGTGTGCGGTGTTAGAAAGTGATCTAGTTTCATTCTTTTACAAGTGGTTGACCAGTTTTCCCAGCACCACTTGTTAAAGAGATTGTCTTTACTCCATTGTATATTCTTGCCTCCTTTGTCAAAGATAAGGTGTCCATATGTGTGTGGATTTATCTCTGGGCTTTCTATTTTGTTCCATTGATCTATATGTCTGTCTTTGTGCCAGTACCATACTGTCTTGATGACTGTGGCTTTGTAGTAGAGCCTGAAGTCAGGCAAGTTGATTCCTCCAGTTCCATTCTTATTTCTCAAGATTGCTTTGGCTATTCGAGGTTTTTTGTATTTCCATACAAATCTTGAAATTATTTGTTCTAGTTCTGTGAAAAATGTGGCTGGTAGCTTGATAGGGATTGCATTGAATTTGTAAATTGCTTTGGGTAGTATACTCATTTTCACTATATTGATTCTTCCAATCCATGAACATGGTATATTTCTCCATCTATTAGTGTCCTCTTTGATTTCTTTAATCAGTGTTTTATAGTTTTCTATATATAGGTCTTTAGTTTCTTTAGGTAGATATATTCCTAAGTATTTTATTCTTTTCGTTGCAATGGTGAATGGAATTGTTTCCTTAACTTCTTTTTCTACTTTCTCATTATTCGTGTATAGGAATGCAAGGGATTTCTGTGTGTTGATTTTATATCCTGCAACTTTACTATATTCATTGATTAGCTCTAGTAATTTTCTGGTGGAGTCTTTAGGGTTTTCCATGTAGAGGATCATGTTATCTGCAAACAGTGAGAGTTTTACTTCTTCTTTTCCAATTTGGATTCCTTTTATTTCTTTTTCTGCTCTGATTGCTATGGCCAAAACTTCCAGAACTATGTTGAATAGTAGCGGTGAAAGTGGACACCCTTGTCTTGTTCCTGACTTTAGGGGAAATGCTTTCAATTTTTCACCATTGAGGATAATGTTTGCTGTGGGTTTGTCATAGATAGCTTTTATTATGTTGAGGTATGTTCCTTCTATTCCTGCTTTCTGGAGAGTTTTTATCATAAATGGATGTTGAATTTTGTCAAAGGCCTTCTCTGCATCTATTGAGATAATCATATGGTTTTTATTTTTCAATTTGTTAATGTGGTGAATTACATTGATTGATTTGCGGATATTGAAGAATCCTTGCATCCCTGGGATAAAGCCCACTTGGTCATGGTGTATGATTCTTTTGTACTTTTTTTACTCAACACCAGTTAGGTTCATATGGTCTGTTCCTTACTGTTGCATGGTATTTCATGGGGTGCTTACTCACACCACATCTTGCCTGTCCACTCCCCCAAAGGTAGGCACATGGATTATTGCCAGCTCACCACAACCATTGTGATTGTCAGCGCTGCCCTAAACATCCTTGCAAGTGTCTCCCATTGACCTTTTCAGCTGCACACCAGGAACTGAACTGATAAGTCATGGAGTATGTGTTCAATTTCACCATGTATTACCAGATTGCCATCCCAAATGGCTGATCCAGTCTCCACTCCTGCCAATAGTATCTGAAGGCTACTTAATCTTACATCTTCATTGATATTTGGCATTTCTCACTTTTTAAAGTTTATGTTTCCCATTGGGTGATCTCATTGTTATCATTAGTGAGTTTGAGCATCTCTTCAAATGCTTTCTACATTCCTGGTTCCTCTCTATCTTCTGTCTCCATATTATCTACCCAGAAAAAATTAGTCTATCTCTGAGATGCTGACTCCCAACTTTATATTTCCAGCCTTGGTCCTTTCTTTAGTTCCACATCCATATATTAAATATAGTAAGTCCCCCCCACACAAATGAGTTATGTTCTGAGGCTGCATTGGTAAGTTCAGTCTGTTCATAAGTCCAACAAAGTTACCTTAGGTACCCAACTAACACAACTGGCTCTAAAGCATTACACTGTGATAGTCTTATATTTTTCACACAAATGATACATTAAAAGCAAACAAATGCAAAAATAAAACATTTTTAATATTACACTACAGTATCTTGAAAAGTACAGTGGTATAGTCCAACAGTTGGCACTTCTTCACAGTATCAGCCACATCACCACATCTTTGACACTTGTTTCTGGCCAACCTGTGTTTGAAATAAAAATACTGTACTACTGTACTCTATACAGTACTATACAGTAAAGTATACAAAAGCACAACCACTTGTAGAAGATGCATGCGTGTGACAATGTACACCAGACACGTGAACTAACTTATATGATTGGATGTGCATACGCATGTTTGCATCTTTGAAAGCTCACAGTTTGAAGGTTCATATGTAGGAGATTTACTGTGTTGTCTTGCCTTTCTCATGAAACAGCTCAACTATAACACATCTGACTGAGAGCTTTTCATTCCCCAGTCCCTCTATCATCAAAATATTACATACCTTGTCTTTTTCATACAAATAAATGGCACCACTATGCAATCAGTTCCTCGAGACAGAACTCTAAGAATCAGCTTTGTTACTTTTGGCCTTTCTCAGTTCAGTTCAGTTCACTCGCTCAGTCGTGTCCAACTCTTTGTGACCCCATGGAAGACAGCACACCAGGCCTTCCTGTCCATCACCAACTTCCGGATCTTACTCAAGCTCATGTCCATTGAGTCAATAATGCCATCCAACAATCTCATCCTCTGTTGTCTCTGTCTCCTCCTGCCTTCAATCTTTCCCAGAATCAGGGTCTTTTCTAATGAGTCAGTTCTTTGCACCAGATGGCCAAAGTATTAGAGCTTCAGCTTCAGCATCAGTCCTTTCAATGAATATTCAGGACTGATTTCTTTAAGGATGGACTGGTTGGATCTCCTTGCTGTCCAAGGGACTCTCAACAGTCTTCTCCAACACCACAGTTCAAAATAATCAATTCTTGGGCCTTCAGCTTTCTTTATAGTCCAACTCTCACATACATATATGACTAATGGAAAAACCACAGTTTTGACTAGACAGACCTTTATTGGCAAAGTAATGTCTCTGCTTTTTAATTTGCTATCTAGGTTGGTCATAACTTTTCTTCCAAGGAGCAAGTGTCTTTCAATTTCATGGCTGTAGTGATTTTGGAGCCCAAGAAAATAAAGTCTGTCACTATTTCCACTGTTTCCCCATCTATTTCCCATGAAGTGATGGGACAGGATGTCATGAACTTAGTTTTCTGAATGTTAAGATTTAAGCCAACTTTTTCACTCTCCTCCTTTACTTTCATCAAAAGGCTCTTTATTCTTCTTCACTTTCTGCCATAAGGGTGGTGTCATCTGCATATCTGAGATAATTGATCTTCTTCCTAGTAATCTTGATTCCAGCCTGTGCTTCATCCAGTCCAGGATTTCTCATGATGTACTCTGTATATAAGTTAAATGAGCAGGGTGACAATATACAGCTTTGACGTACTCCTCTCCCGACTAGGAACCAGTCGGTTGTTCCACATCCAGTTCTAACTGTTGCTTCTTGACCGGCATACAGATTTCTCAGGAGGCAGGGCAGGTGGTCTGGTATTCCCATCTCTTGAAGAATTTTCCACAGTTTGTTGTGATCACAAAGTCAAAGGATTTGGCATAGTCAATAAAGTAGAAATAGATGTTTTTCTGGAACTCTTTTGATTTTCCATGATCCAACGGATGTTGGTGATTTGATCTCTGGCTCCTCTGCCTTTTCTAAAACCAGCTTGAACATCTGGAATTTCATGGTTCACATACTGCTGAAGCCTACCTTGCAGAATTTTGAGCATTACTTTGCTAGTGTGTGAGATGAGTGCAATTGTGCGTTAGTTTGAGCATTCTTTGGCGTTGTCTTTCTTTGGGATTGGAATGAAAGCTGACCTTTTTCAGTCCTGTAGCCACTGCTGAGTTTTCCAAATTTGCTGGCATATTGAGTGCAGTGCTTCCACAGCATCATCTTTTAGGATTTGAAATAGCTCAACTGGAATTCCATCACCTCCACTAGCTTTGCTTATTGTGATATTTCCTAAGGCCCACTTGAAATAGCATTCCAGGATGTCTGGCTCTAGGTGAGTGATCACACCATTGTGATTATATGGGTCACGGAGATCTTTTTTGTATAGTTCTTCTGTGTATTCTTGCCAATTCATCTTAGTATCTTCTGCTTCTGTTAGGTCCATACAATGTCTGTCCTTTATTGGGCCCATCTTTGCATGAAATGTTCCCTTGGTATTTCTAATTTCCTTTTGGAGATTTCTAGTCTTTCCCATTCTATTGTATTCCTCTGTTTCCTTGCAGTGATCACTAGGAAGGCTATCTTATCTCTCCTTTATATTCTTTGGAACTCTGCATTCAAATGGGTATATCTTTCCTTTTCTCCTTTGCCTTTTGCATTTTTTATTTTCTCAGCTATTTGTAAGGCCTCCTCAGAAAACCATTTTGCCTTTTTGCATTTCTTTATCTTGAGGATGGTCTTGATCCCTGCCTCCTTGTACAATGTCATGAACCTCCTCCATAGTTCTTCAGGCACTCTATCAGATCTAATCCCTTGAATCTATTTCTCACTATCACTGTAAAATAGTAAGGGATTTGATGTAGGTCATCCCTGAATGGTCTGTTGGTTTTCTCTACTTTCTTCAATTTAACTCTGAATTTGGCAATAAGGAGTTCATGGTCTGAGCCATAGTCAGCTCCCGGTCTTGATTTTCCTGATTATATAGAGTTTCTCCACCTTTGGCTGCAAAGAATATAATCAATCTGATTTCAGTATTGACCATTTGGTGATGTCCATATGTAGAGTCTTCTCTTGTATTGTTAGAAGAGAGTGTTTGCTATGACCAGTGTGTTCCCTTGACAAAACTATTAGCTTTTGTGCTGCTTCATTCTGTATTCCAAGGCCAAATTTGCCTGCTACTCCAGGTATTTCTTGACTTCTTACTTTGCATTCTAGTCCCCTATAATAAAAAGGATATCTTTTGGGGGTGTTAGTTCTAGAAGGTCTTGTAGGTCTTCATAGAGCAGTTCAACTTCAGCTTCTTCAGCATTACTGGTCAGGTCATAGACTTGTATTACTGTGATATTGAATGGTTTGCCTTGGAAATTAACAGAGATTACCCTGTCGTTTCTGAGATTGCATCCAACTACTGCATTTTGGACTCTTTTGCTGACTATGATGGCTACTTCATTTCTTCTGAGGGATTCTTACCCACAGTAGTAGATATAATGGTCATCTGAGTTAAATTCACCCATTCCAGTCCATTGTAGTTTGCCAATTCCTAAAATGCCGACTTTCACACTTGCCATCTCCTGTTTGACCACTTCCAATTAGCCTTGATTCATGGACCTAACATTCCAGGTTCCTATGCAGTATTGCTCTTTACAGCATCGGACCTTGCTTTCATTACCAGTCATATCCACAGCTAGGTGTTGTTTTTGCTTTGGCTCCATCTCTTCATTGTTTCTGGAGTTATTTTTCCACTGATCTCCAGTAGCATATTGAGCACCTACCGACCTGGGGAGTTCATTTTTCAGTGTCCTATCTTTTTGCTTTTTCATACTTTTCGTGGGGTTCTCAAGGCAAGAACACTGAAGTGGTTTGCCATTCCCTTTTCCAGTGAACCACATGTTGTCAGAACTCTCCTCCATGACCTGTCCATCTTGGGTGGCCCTACACAGCATGTCTCATAGTTTCATTGAGTTAGACAAGGCTGTGGCCCATGTAGTCTCTGTGATCACATTGGCTAGTTTTCTGTGATTATGGTATCAGTGTGTCTGCCCTCTGATGCCCTTTTGCAACACCTACCATCTCAGTTGGGTTTCTCTTACCTTGGACATGGGGTATCTCTTCATGGCTGCTCCAGCAAAGCATAGCCCCTGCTCCTTACCTTGGACGAGGTCACCCCTCCTGACCTTGAATATGGAGTAACTCCTTTCAGTCCTCCTGCGCCCACACAGCCACTGCTCTTTGGATGTGGGATTGCTCTTCTTGGCTGCAAGATGGATGGGTCATGATTGAGACTGACAGATGGTGGTCCACTGAAGAAGGGATGACAAACCACTTCAGTATTCTTGCCTTGAGAACCCCATGAACAGTAGGAAAAGGCAAAATGATAGGATACTGAAAGAGGAATACTCCGGGTCGGTAGGTGCCCAATATGCTACAGGAGATCAGTGAAGAAATAACTCCAGAAAGAATGAAGGGAAGGAGCCAAAGCAAAAACAATACCCAGTTGTGGATGTGACTGGTGATAGAAGCAAAGTCCAATGCTGTAAAGAGCAATATTGCATAGGAACCTGGAATGTTAGGTCCATGAATCAGGGCAAATTGGAAGTGGTCAAACAGGAGATGGCAAGAATCAACATCAACATTCTAAGAATCAGCGAACTACAATGGACTGGAATGGGTGAATTTAATTCAGATGACCATTATATCTACTACTGTGGGCAGGAATCCCTCAGAAGAAATGGAGTAGCCATCGTAGTCAGCAAAAGAGTCCAAAATGCAGTACTTGGATGTAATCTCAAAAATGACAAAATGATCTCTGTTCGTTTCCAAGGCAAACCATTCAATATCACAGTAATCCAAGTCTATGCCCCGACCAGTAATGCTGAAGAAACTGAATTTGAACAGTTCTATGAAGACCTACAAGACCTTTTAGAACACCCCAAAAAATGTCCTTTTCATTAGAGGGGACTGGAATGCAAAAGTAGGAAGTCAAGAAACACCTGGAGTAACAGGCAAATTTGGACTTGGAATATATAATGAAACAGGGCAAAGGCTAATAGCGTTTTGCCAAGAGAATGCACTGGTCATAGCAAACACCCAAATCAGATTGCTCATATTCTTTGCAGCCAAAGATGAAGAAGCTCTATACAGTCAGTGAAAACAAGACTGGGAGCTGACTGTGGCTCAGATCATGAACTTGTTATTGCCAAATTCAGACTGAAATTGAAGAAAATAGGGAAAACCACTAGACCATTCAGGTATGACCTAAATCAAATCCCTTATGATTATACAGTGGAAGTGAGAAATAGATTTAAGGGGCCAGATCTGATAGATAGAGTGCCTGACGAATTATGGATGGAGGCTCATGACATTGTACAGGGGACAGGGATCAAGACTATCCCCCATGGAAAAGAAATGCAAAAAAGCAAAATGGCTGTCTGAGGAGGCCTTACAAATAGCTGTGAAAAGAAGAGAAGTGAAAAGCAAAGGAGAAAAGGAAAGATATAAACATCTGAATGTAGAGTTCCAAAGAATAGCAAGGAGAGATAAGAAAGCCTTCTTCAGCGATCAGTGGAAAGAAATAGAGGAAAACAACAGAATGGGAAAGACTAGAGATCTCTTCAAGCAAATTAGAAATACCAAGGGAACATTTCATGCAAAGATGGGCTCAATAAAGGACAGAAATGATATGGACCTAACAGAAGCAGAAGATATTAAGAAGAGGTGGCAAGAATACACAGAAGAACTGTACAAAAAAATCTTCACAACCCAGGGAATCACAATGGTGTGATCACTCACCTAGAGTCAGACATCCTGGAATGTGAAGTCAAGTGGGCCTTAGAAAGCATCACTATGGAACAAAGCTAGTGGAGGTGATGGAATTCCAGTTGAGCTATTTCAAATCCTAAAAGATGATGTTGTGGAAGTGCTGTACTCAATATGCCAGCAAATTTGGAAAACTCAGCAGTGGCTACAGGACTGTAAAAGGTCAGCTTTCATTTCAATCCCAAAGAAAGGCAATGCCAAATAATGCTCAAACTACTGCACAATTACACTCATCTCACACACTAGTAAAGCAATGCTCAAAATTCTCCAAGCCAGGCCTCAGCAGTACATGAACTGTGAAATTCCAGATGTTCAAGCTGGTTTTAGAAAAGGCAGAGGAACCAGAGATCAAATTGCCAACATCCGCTGGATCATCAAAAAAGCAAGAGAGTTCCAGAAAAACATCTATTTCTGCTTTATTGACTATGCCAAATCCTTTGACTGTGTGGATCACAATAAACTGTGGAAAATTCTTCAAGAGATGGGAATACCAGACCACCTGACCTGCCTCTTGAGAAACCTATATGCAGGTCAGGAAGCAACAGTTAGAACTCGACATGGAACAACAGACTGGTTCCAAATAGGAAAAGGAGTACATCAAGGCGGGATATTGTCACCTTGCTTGTTTAACTTATATGCAGAGTACATAATGAGAAACGCTGGGCTGGTAGAAGCACAAGCTAGAATCAAGATTGCCGGGAGAAATACCAATAACCTCAGATATGCAAATAACACCACCCTTATGGCAGAAAGTGAAGAGGAACTAAAAGGCCTCTTGATGAAAGTGAAAGTGGAGAGTGAAAAAGTTGGCTTAAAGCTCAAAATTCAGAAAATGAAGATCATGGCATCTCGTCCCATCACTTCATGGGAAATAGATGGGGAAACAGTGGAAACAGTGTCAGACTTTATTTTTTGGGGCTCCAAAATCACTGCAGATGGTGATTGCAGCCATGAAATTAAAAGACGCTTACTCCTTGGAAGAAAAGTTATGACCAACCTAGACAGCATATTCAAAAGCAGAGACATTGCTTTGTCAACAAAGGTCTGTCTAGTCAAGGCTATGGTTTTTCCAGTGGTCATGTATGGATGTGATAGTTGGACTATGGAGAAAGCTGAGTGCCAAGGAATTGATGCTTTTGAACTGTGGTGTTGGAGAAGACTCTTGAGAGTCCCTTGGACTGCAAGGAGATCCAACCAGTCCATTCTGAAGGAGATCAGCCCTGGGATTTCTTTGGAAGGAATGATGCTAAAGCTGAAACTCCAGTACTTTTGCCACCTCATGAGAAGAGTTGACTCATTGGAAAAGATCCTGATGCTGTGAAAAATAGAATGCAGGAGGAGAAGGGGATGACAGAGGATGAGATGGCTAGATAGCATCACTGACTCAATGGACATGAGTTTGGGTAAACTCTGGGAGTTGGTGATTGACAGGGAGGCCTGGTGTGCTGTGGTTCATGGGGTTGCAAAGAGTCGGACACGACTGAGTGACTGAACTGAACTGAACTGCGGTCCTTGTGTCCAGATTGGTTAGTTTTTTGTGACTGTGGTCTTCATTCTGTCTGCCCTCTGATGGAGAAGGATAAGAGGCTTATGGAAGCGTCCTGATGGGAGAGACTGACTGAGGGGGAAAGTGGATCTTGTTATGAAAAGTGGGGCCATTATCAGTAACATTTTAATCCAATGTTCTGTTGATGTAAGGGGTTGTGTTCCCTCCCTTTTATCTGATCCGAGGCCAAACTATGGTGGAGGTAATGAAGATAGTGGTGACCTCCTTCAAAAGGTCCCATGCATGCAGTTGTGCACTCAGTGACCCCGACCCTGCAGCAGGCCACCGCTGACCCAGGCCTCCACCTGCGACTCCTGGACACTCACAGGCAAGTCTGGGTCAGTCTCTGCTCCTTTCTTCTGGGTCCTGGTGCACACAAGTTTCTGTTTGTGCCCTCCAAGAGTCTTCTTCCCCAGTCCTGTGTAAGTCCTGACAGCTCTATGGTGGGGTTAATGGAGACCTGCTCCAAGAGGGCTTATGCCATACCCCGGTCTACTGCATGCAGCAGAACCCCTGCCCCCCCCTGCAGCAGTCCACTGCTGACCTGTACCTCTGCAGGAGACACTCAAACACAGTCCTGTCTCAGTCTCTTTGGGGTCTCTCGGTTCTGGTACACACAAGATTTGTTTCAGCCCTCTGAGCATCTCTGGCAGGTATGGGGTTTGATTCTAAATGCAATTTCCTCCCTCCTACCATCTTCCTTACTAATTGATTATATTCTTTGAAGCCAAAGATGGAGCAGCTCTACACAGTCAGCAAAAATGAGACCGGGAGCTGACGGTGGCTCAGATCATGAGCTCCTTATTGCCAAATTCAGGCTTAAATTGAAGAAAGTAGAGAAAACCACTAGACCATTCAGGGATGACCTACATCAAATCCCTTACTATTTTACAGTGATAGTGAGAAACAGATTCAAGGGATTAGATCTGATAGACAGAGTGCTTGAAGAACTATGGATAGAGGTTAGTGACATTGTACAAGAGGCAGGGATCAAGACCATCCTCAAGATAAAAAGAAATGCAAAAAGGCAAAATGGTTTTCTGAGGAGGCCTTGCAAATAGCTGAGAAAATAAAAAATGCAAAAGGCAAAGGAGAAAAGGAAAGATATATCCATTTGAATGCAGAGTCCCCAAGAATAGAATGGAGAGATAAGAAAGCCTTCCTCAGCAATCAAAGAAATAGAGGAAAACAATAGAATGGGAAAGACTAGAGATCCCTTCAAGAAAATGAGTGATACCCAGGGAATATTTCATGCAAAGATAGGCACAATAAAGGACAGAAATTATATGGACTTAACAGAAGCAGAAGATATTAAGAAGAGGTGGCAAAAATACACAGAAGAACTGTACAAAAAAAAACTTCACGACCCAGATAATCATGATGGTGTGATCACTCACCTAGAGCCAGACATCCTGGAATGCTATTTCAAGAGGGCCTTAGGAAGTATCACAATAAACACAGCTAGTGGAGGCAATGGAATTCCAGTTGAGCTATTTCAAATCCTGAAAGATGATGCTGTGGAACTGCTGCACTCAATATGCCAGCAAATTTAGAAAACTCAGTGGCCACAGGACTGGAAAAGGTCAGTTTTCATTCCAATCACAAAGAAAGGCAATGCCAAAGAATGGTCAAACTACTGCACAATTGCACTCATCTCACAAGCTAGCAAAGTAATGCTCAAAATTCTCCAAGCCAGGCTTCAACAATACGTGAACTGTGAACTTTCAGATGTTCAAGCTGGATTTATAAAAGGCAGAGGAAGCAGAGATCAAATTGTCAACATCCATTGGATCATCGAAAAGCAGAAGAGTTCCAGAAAAACATGTACTTCTGCTTTATTGATTATGCCAAAGCCTTTGTGTGGATTGCAACAAACTGTGGAAAATTCTTCAAGAGATGGGAATACCAGACCATCTGTCCTGCCTCCTGAGAAATCCATATGCCGGTCAAGAAGCAACAGTTAGAACTGGACATGGAACAACAGACTGGTTCCAAATCTGGAACTCCTGGCAATCTTGATTCCAGCTTGTGCTTCATCCAGCCCAGAGTTTCTCATGATGTACTCTGCATATAAGTTAAATAAACAAGGTGACAATACACAGCCTTGACTTACTTCTTTCCTGATTTGGAACTTGGACATGAGTTTGAGCAAGCTCTGGGAGTTGGTGATGGACAGGGAAGCCTGGCATGCTGCAGTCCATGGGGTCATAAATAGTCAGACACGACTGAGCGACAGAACTGGCTGACTGATTGACTGACTGTCTTGCTGGGGCTTCTCCTTTGTCCTTGGACTTGGGTTATCTTTCTAGAAGGCACCATTTCCAAAATATACCTTGAATCCATCTACTTCTCTTCATCTCTGCTCTAGCCCATAAAATATAACATGTAGTTTTTTGCATTGCATATATGCATTTAACAATATGTAATCATTTTAGTTCATTTATCTATTTATTACCTATATACCACATTACAGTGTCATTTCCAAGAGGGCCACAACCATGTCTGTCTTGGTTACCGCCGTGCCCCCGGGACCCAAAACAGTGCCTGGTGTTTGTTAAATATTTACTGAATAAAGGGTTGGTTTCTTTCCTTTTGACTCAACTCCCTCAGAAGCTGAGAAGTCAAACAACAATCAGAATGTGGAGATATTGACCACGTGTAAAAATTGCTCCTTAATACTTTTTTAAAGCTCCATATTGCCTAACATATTATCCAGCACATAAAGCACCCGAGATAAATAGTACTGAAATTAATGCACATATACAGTGCTTTGAATATATTGGCAATGGTTTCTGTGTGAGTACATGGCTTTAAACATCCATAGAACTTCCTCTTTCCTTGGGGAGATTGTTGCTTACATCATGACTAATGCTAGTTTAAAATATTAGAGTATAGCCCCAATTATGAAAGCCTCTGGAAGATCATCCCCCTGAAAAGAGCTGGGTTCTGAAATGAATGAAAAATAGCCAGAGAAATGAGCAGTAGACATGGCTATATCAACCATGGGTTTGCTTGGCCACTGAGCACATTCTTTGTTTGGCAGATCTGCTTTGCATCTAGGCAAGGCTAATTTCCCAGACTAGAGAGAGCTATTCAGAAAGAGGAGGCTGTATGCTCTCTGGGTGAAGGAAGAGGAGACAAAGCAGTGACAGTGAGAGTCAAACAGACCTCACCACAGTGGCTACAGAGCTACTAGAGAGGGCTCTCAAATACTGGTGTGCTTTAGAATCGCTTGGGGTAAATATGTGAAGATGCAGATCCTCTGGTCCCATCACAGGTATTAGTTTGAAGGTCCAGGAGTGGGCTTAGGAATCTACATTAACATACTAAGGGACTGGACCACATTTCAAGAGAACTCATACTAGAGAGAGTGATCCAAACCATAGTTTAGAACAAAGAGTAAAGATACATTTCATAATGGCTTGGCTGGCTTTATCGATGAACAGAGACTCAGCTTCAGACAAATAGTAAAGGACAGAGAATGGTCCAGGGACAAGGATAGATTGTCTAAAGCCAAGAAATATAGAACCTTCTAGATCTAGGGGCAAAGGGAGTGACCACAAGATTAGCAAGGGTCATGAAGCTTGAATACTTCCGTCTTTGAGGCTCTTTTCTTCCAAACCTGATCATAAGCTTCTCTTTCCATAAGCAATTATTCTGTTCATTAATTTTAAAAGGACCAAATGCATTATTTTGCACAAATCCAGCACTCCACAATGCTTTGAATTACTGAATTGAGCACAAGACTTTATTTACTAAATAAAAGGCTCTTATATAGCCCTTTGTTTGTGAAAATGATAATCTATCTGAGAGATAAAATGTGTGAGTGAAACTCCAAAATATTTTCAAAATGATAGATAATGAATCTTGATAATAGGGAATAAACTAATATCTAAAGTTCCAAAGAGCCAGACATTAAGACATGAGATAAGGATCAGGGTGGGCAAGATTTCTTAGAAAATATCAATCTTGAGCTGAGTCTTGACAGAAGCAATGGTAAGTTCAGAATCTTATATAATATGAATGCAATATAAGAGATATAATAGGGCATAATTGACAAAGAGAAGGAAGGAAAAAGAAGAATGAAAGCAAATCTAAGACCATGGATGAGACCTTCACTCTCATTTATGCTTAGAGATGGACACAGATATGGGTAGGAGGACATGAGAGATTTTTTGGAGTCATATCTTTTTCATATTCTCTTTAAACCATCTCAATTCTACTTCCAAGACCCTACACTCCTGGAATGGTAGGCTCTCCAAACTCAGTCATCCATGGAGAGTCTACCAATTGGAATTAAACAAAAATCCAAGGAACTTAGGGCTTCCCAGTTGGTGCTGGTGGTAAATTACCCACCTGCTAATGCAGGAGACAAAAAGAGACTCAGGTTCAATTCCTGGGCCAGGAAGATCCCCTGGAGAAGGAAATGGCAGCCCACTCCAGTATTCTTGCCTGTAGAATCCTAAGGACAGAGAAGTTTGGCAAGCTGCAGTCCATGGGGTCACAAAGAATCAGACATGACTGAAGCAATTTAGCACACACACGCTCACCAAGGGACTTAACACCAAAGTTTTGAGTGAGATTCTAGATTATGCCGTTAGAATTTCCTGGGACAAAAATTGTCCCAGTCCCCATGGGCTCTTCAGTGTGATGGCTGTTACTTGGGAACCCACTCCACAAGGCAGCCTCATATTCAGTGCTTTCACATGTCCCTGTAGCCTTCCTTCTCTGAGATCTTCCCACATCCCAGCCCTGCCAGCAAGGTGGCCGAAGGTATACTTCTGATTTCCAAAGTAGGAATCCCTGAGTCAAGGAACAGCCAAGACAATCTACCTAAAATCCAGAAGGTAGTACGAAATTTAGAGAAGAGGGCAAAATGATGTGTATATCTATATCTTTATGCATACACAGATAAATATATATTCATATTTTTGCTTCTTTCATAATTACAGCAATGAAATTTCTGGTCATGGAATTTGGCTGGGCCGTCCAAATATTGGCCAAAAGCTCTCTAAAGGCTTCAGGAGGCAAATTGCATTTATAAAATAAAACATTGACCATATTCATTCACTCCTATTTTATATTTATATGGTGACTTTTGTACTAGATATTCAAATGTGCTTCATTATGCTTTATGACTGTAATTTGCATACTGAAATAATATTTGAATTGAGGCACTTGGGAGTGATTTATAATGTTTTCAACCGTTCCTGTGCTTTCGAATGGAGGCGATATGGAGCTATACAATCGGAGAACTTGAACTGAAGTGTTTTGTCTCACTCCAACCCAGCCTAAACCTTTCATTAAACATGATTACTTGCTAATAATACAAAGGGCCCAGCAGCCTGGTCATTATTCTGATTGGATGAGGTCAATCTTCTGCAGCTCTACCTGCTTCAGTCATGATGGGCACCTTCTTGGCTCCCTTGGTTTAAAGGTCACCTATAATCCTGCTGCCAAGGTCTCCAGGCTTCCAGCTGGAGTGGGCAGATCCAGAGTTGGGGATGAGGCCACCCTCTCTGAGCCGAAATCAAGCCTGTTGTTAGACACGGGACATGTGGAGTTCCTGAGTTGCATTATAGACTCACCCACCTTTTCTATAATATGAAGCTAGGACTTGTCAGGGTACCTTCCAGTGACCGTGCTCACAGAGGGCCCATGTGACCACCCACCTCAGCTCCTGGTACTGCAGCCCCTGTTTGTATCTTTGCTATGGGAGGTTTCCATGGGTGGATTCTTTTGAGAAAGGACTCAGTCTCTAAAAAACAAGCTGGTACATGGGGATGACCCAGAGAGATGTTGTGGGGAGGGAGGTGGGAGGGGGGGTCATGTTTGGGAACGCATGTAAGAATTAAAGATTTTAAAATTAAAAAATAAAAAAAAATAAATAAATAAAAGTGAATAATGAGGAAAAAAAAAAAAGAAAGAAAACCAATGGACTACATAGTGTAGGAGTTTCTCTACATGTCCTGGCATGTCCTGTCCTTGGTAGCAATTCTGACCCAGGTATCCTAATTCTCCAGGAGTTGGGTTTCAGCCCTATTACAGAGTGAACTGTGTCTTCCCAGATTTCATATGTTAAAGCTCTAATCCCAATGTGACTGTATTTGGAATAAGGCCTTTAAAGAAGTAATTAATTAAAGTTCAATAAGGTCTTAAGGGTGGGGCCCTAATCCAATAGGACGGGTATTCTTACAAGAAGAGGAAGAGACACCAAGGGTCTATCACACACAGAAGAAAGGCCACGTAAAAACACAGTAAGAAGGTGGCCACCTGCAAGCCAAGGAGAGAGGCCTCAGGAGAAACCAAACTTCAGGACACCTTGGACTTCCAGCATCCAGAACTGTGACAAAATAGCTTTCTCTTTTTAAAAACACTTATCTGTGGTATTTTGTTAAAACAGCCCTAACAGGTTGATAAAAGACACAGTGATTCAACACAATTATTTATTGAGCACCTCTTATTTGCCCAGCCATGGAGCACATGGAGAGATGATGGTAAAGAAAATAGACACAGGGACTTCCCTGGTGGTCCAGTGGTGAAAACTCTGCACTTCCAGTGCAAGGAGCGCAGTTTTGATTCTTGGTTGGGGATCTAAGATCCCACATATGATGCAGACAAAAATTAAAAAAATAATAATAATTAAATAATTGCTGAATATTTAAAAGAAAAGAAAATAGACATAAATCCTGATTTTTAAGTCGCCTAACGAGAAGCTGACTCAGGCACTAAATTGCCCAGGCTCTAATACTGACTCTCTGTGTGGCCTTCAGATAGCTAGTCAACCTCTCTATGTAGATTTCAACATCTACAAATTGAGTATGGTATCCGTAATAACTGATGTTGGAGTTGTTGTGAAGGAAAAAAAAAACTATATTACATGCAAAGGAGTTTTAATACTATCTGGACAGTAGCAACTGTTAGCTATTGTTATTTTTACAATGTTATCTACAAGGGCAAAAAACCAAACATATTACCTAATTCCAGGCAGTGATAAGTGCTAGGAAGAACAATAAAGCACAGAGGAGACTGAGAATGATGAGCGCAAGAAAGATTCCCCCAGAGGGTCTTTTAAGCATAGTCCTGAATATTTATTAGCTGTAAATAAACTGAATTCAGATGAATAAATGAAATATCATTCTGATTAACCTGAATGAGCAAGTCCTGTAAAGAACATTCCAAGCAGAGAGACTATCAAGTGCAAAGGCCCTGGGGTAAGGAAGATATTTGGAATGCTACAGAAAGCAGGAAAAGTTCAGGGTAGTAAAGCAGTATGAGCAATGGAGAGAAAGGATAAAATTAGGTCAGGGAGAATAGGAGAAGCCAGCTAATAGAGGAGTTGATTAGGTCAGGATTCCCCCAACTTCCCTGATATCCATGGCAATTACCTTGAGCCCCGGCTAAATAAACTAATTCCAAGGGCTTCTCCTCTAGAAATTCGAATTCAATAGTCTCAACACATACTATATGGGAGGTGCCATGTGGAGCACTAAGGATATGTCAAAAGAAAAAAAAAAACACAGACCAAAATTTTCTGTCTCAATGAGGCATAGTCTAATAGGGAAGACAGAAAATAAACATCCTTAAAATCATATTGTACATTAGATATTGGTCCATGGGTTGCAACTGTGTACAGGATTATTAAGTCTGGATTGGAGATAGACACTGAGGAGTTGTTGGCATGTAGATGAGGACTGAAAGCTGTGAGACTGGCTAAGATTACCAAGGGGATGAGCATAGATAGAGAAGAAGTCCAAGGACTGATTCTGGGCCACTTCAGTGTTTGGAGATTGGGGAAGTGAGATGGAGTCAGTAAAAGAGACTGAGGGCAAGTAGCCAGCAAGCGAGTGAGGAGAAAAAATAAGAGTCTGGTGTCCTGACTGTTACGTGAAAAAAGCATATCCAGGAGAAGCAAATGCTCAGCTGTGTCAACAAGTTGTTTCTGAGTCAGGTAAGATGAGAACTAAAAATTGTCCATGAGATTTGGCACCAAGAACTTATCAGTTTAACAGGAGGGAAGACAGGTAGGTGTATGGGGTGGAGTCTACAGAAACTATTCTGATTGTTTCCATTTTCTCAAGGAAGAGGAAGCATGGTTATCAAGTGAAAGTGAAGAAGGAAAGGAAGAGATAGAAACTTGGGGAGTGAGAAGAAGGTATGAAATGGTCATCTGGGACAGTGGGAGAGTATAAGACCTAACAAAGAGTGCACAACTGCTGAGCAATATTAAGGATCCACTTTAGGTGCATGGCTGTGAAATTCAAGTAAGACCAGCCAGCATCTTGGTGAGGTTTTTCCTAGTCATTTACAGTTGCAAAGTAGGTTGTAGTCTTCCTAAGGAAAGTGATAGGGGAGCACAGTTATTGAGGATATATACGCAAAGCAATTATAGTGCGCAACCATGGAATTCAAGAGGAGAGAGGATATGAGATGGGTGAGAGACAGTGAAAAGTTTTTAGAATCAATGGGTGATAGGGTCTGCTATGGTTGAAGAGATGATTGGCGATCAGGCAATGGAGGAAATAAGCCTTGAAGATAGAAAGTGGTGGGAAGAGAATAGGATGTAAAAAAAAACTGCAGTTGTAAGGATTGTGGTTATTTGTTACAACATGAGTAAGGGTGTGGCCATGGATCCAGGTCACCTGAGGACAGAAGAGGTCAAGGAACCGAGAGGCCAGAGTGTCAAAAGGATTAATTACATCACTATTGAAATCACCAATAATTAATACAAGAGTAGTATTAGAGAGAGTGACAGTGATCTAGGAGCTAAAATCATCAAAAAAGAAAAAAAGAAACTAGGTCTATTCACCCAAGGACTGGGAGAAGAAAACATTTTGGTACAGGGGAGATACTGTCTTTTGGAGTGAAATTAAAAACTTTTAACAAAAACTCTGGATAGTTCTTACCTCCAGGATAGTTTCTGAAACACTGCCCAGGCCACGTTAAGGGCTTCAGATGTTATTCTGAGTGTGATGGGAAGACATTGGAGGAGTCTGAACATGGAAGGGACATAATGATGCTCATTATGATAAGTAATCCATTTGGACCATAAAGAAGGCAAAGCACCAAAGAATTCATGCTTTTGAATTGTGGTGCTGGAGAAGACCCTGGCACCTCAAGACTCTCAAAACTCTTGAGAGTCTGGACTTCAAGAAGATCAAACCAGTCAATCCTAAAGGAAATCGACCCTGAATATTCACTGGAAGGACTGATGCTGAAGCTGAAACTCCAATACTTTGGCAGCCTTATGTGAAGAGCCGACTCATTGGAAAAGGCCCTGATGCTGGGAAAGATTAAGGCGGGAGGAGAAGGGGATGACAGAGGATGAGATGGTTGGATGGCATTACTGACTCAATGGACATGAGTTTGAGCAAGTTCCAGGAGATACTGAAGGACAAAGATGCCTGGCATGCTGCAGACCATGGGGTCACAAAGAGTCAGACATGACTTATTGGCTGAGCAACAACAACCCAGTTTATCCCAGCAAGTGCATTTTTACCCCTATCCTTAGTTTTCTCACTAGACCTCTCCTTACCAGTTGGTAGCCTGGTTCCTCCTTAATCAACTACACTTCCAAAATTTGGGCCACTGGACCAAACTCCCTATCCTTTGTTGTCATAAATTAATTTCCAGATATTACTTGTACTTTTGGACTCACATCCCAAAGTGACTGAGTCCCTAACATACCCCAATCTCCAATCATTTATCCATGCTCCCCTGCCAGCTTCCCTGGGCTCATGGTTCCAACCTTGGGGAGCCTTGCTGTGATTCAAATTTACATCTGTCCTGGGCTGTGTATTACATTGGGCTTCCTCCATGGCTCAGCTGGTAAAGAATCTGCCTGTAACTCAGGAGACACAGGAGACATGTGTTTGATGCTGGGGTCAGGAAGATCCCCTGGAGGAGGAAAAGGCAACCCACTCCAATATTCTTGCCTGGGAAATTCCATGGACAGAGGAGCCTGGAAGGCTACAGTCCATAAGGTTGCAAAGAGTCAGGCTAGCTATGGTGGAGGAATGAAATGGAACTGTGGCAAATTTGTCATTTCCCTGACAGATAATTGTAGAAGTCATTAACACAGTCATGAATTCACTCATAAAATAGTTAATAACTACCTTCTGTGTACAGCCATTCCTGTAGGCATTAGAGATATAACAGGGAAGAACCCAGACAGAGGCCCTGATCTGATGGGACTTCACAGTTAGTAAAAGAGACTGAAAATAAACAAGTAAATATATATATATATATATATATATATATATATATATATATGGTAATCTCAGAAAGTGCCAAGTGCCTTAAAGTTAATAAAATAGAAATCTAGTAGACTTCTATGCCAAGCATTGTTTTAAGTGGCTTAATCTATTTAGCCTACTTAATCCTCTCAATAATCTCATAAATTTGGCACTTATCACGTTATAGATGAAGAAACTGAGGTTCAGAAAGATTAAGTAATTTACATACTTGGGGAAGTAACTTGATTGTGTGTCTGTTTCTTCCCCTGTAAAATGGGAATAATAATAATAACTATAACTGCACCTTAGAGTTGTTTTTCTGATGTAGGGACTTCATGTATATAAAGGAATCAGAACAATGTCCAGTACATACTAAGTGATAGCTACCATTCCATGTTGCAGATGAAAAAAACAAGTTTCAGAAAGGTTAAGTATGTTACACATGAAGAAGTGAAAAATGGCAGCTGTTCAATGAATATTTGTTACCTGAAGGGCAGGACTGAGGTCTTTACAAAGCTTCTGCTCCCTCCCAAAGCCCATGTCCTTGGTAGCACTGCATCTCTGTGCACAGTCAATCAGGAGTTAACTGTGGGCTAAAAATACATTCTATTTCAGCTCTATTCTCCACGCCTAGAGATACCCAGCAAACCGTACTGAAGAATTAGGACATGTGCGGTGTTAAACTGTGGCACAAAATCACAAGGAAACAACTAGAGAAGGGAAGGGCATTCAGTAACACGAGAAAAAAGTGAGAAATAAGCAATATGTCTCTGTTTTTCTCATCGGATTACTTGCAGTATCTCATGACTGTATTACCATTTCTTCAGATTTTATCTAAAGAGGAAAATAATAACGCATATGTAAGCAGGGCTTGATGAGCTTAAAGCAGACTGAAAGAACCTAATTAACAATCTCAGTCCCAGGAAGAAGACCTTGCAGGGTTCGTCCAGGTCTAAGTTTCCCAATTCTCTACAATCAAGGATTCCGCTAGATAAAATCTGAACCAATATGAATCGACCTGAACTCGAAGTCACACTAGAGGTAAGCTCTCAGACAATGCGTACTAGCCTGCTCCGACTTCTCAGAACTAGCTGGGGTGACATAACAGCCCTGTGTGAATTACCAAGCTCCCCAGCACTGTCAGATCTGTAGCACACGAAGACAGAAGGCAACATTCAGGGCCTTAATTCTAGCTTGTCACATCGAAGAGTCCACAGCCCAAGTATCTAGTAGTCAGAGAGATGCCTTATTATTCTATGATTTTTGTGCTATGCTGTGCTTTGTCACTCAGTCGCATCGGACTCTTTGAGACCCCATGGACTGTAGACCTCCAGGCTCCTCTGTCCATGGGGATTCTCCAGGCAAAAATACTGCAGTGGGTTGCCATGCCCTCCTCCAGGGGATCTTCTCAACCCAGGGATCGAACCCAGGTCTACTGCATTGCAGACAGATTCTTTACCATCTGAGCCACCAGGGAAGCCCAAGAATACTGGAGTGGGTAGCCTATCCCTTCTCCAGGGGATCTCCCTGACCCAGGAATTGAACCCAGGTCTCCTGCATTGCCGACAGATTCTTTACCAGCTGAGCTACCTGGGAAGCCCAGGCATATTCCTATCCTGAAAACATTCCTTTAACAACCATCTAAGAACCAAGGAGCTCTCAGCAATTTGAAAGGTGTCTTGGTTTTGAAAAGCATTGCCTCCAAGGAAAGAAACAGGTGCCCTTACTTCATGGCATTCTGGGAATTAGGGCAGCCTTTTCCTTAAAAAGAAGACTCCCCTGCTGCTTAAACAAAACAAACTTTCTATAACCCTCCACAGACAGTGGGATTCCCTGGTGGCTCAGACGGTAAAGCGTCTGCCCACAACGTGGGAGACCCGGGTTCGATCTCTGGGTGTAGAAGATCCCCTGGAGAAGGATATGCAACCCACTCCAATACTCTTGCCTAGAAAATTCCATGGATGAAAGAGCCTGGTGGGCTACAGTCCGTGGGGTCGCAAAGAGTCAGACACGAATGAGCGACTTCACTTTTTTTCCACTGACAGCATTTAATTTGAAATGTTTAATAAATCGCCCACAAACAATACTTCCTAAGATGCTTGCAGCAATGAACTGGCAAAAAAGCAGAGAAAGAAGCAAAAAATGTTGGGACCACTAATCCCCAGCGGAAGCCAGTAAGTCAGTTTCCTTTGCATCTTACGTTCCTGGAAAGGCTCACACAAATGCATAAAGGTCTAGGCTCCTATCCACAGGGCTGTTAGGCAGGGATCGTTTTGCCTGGTATTCATTTGTCTGCTGTGTCCCTCCACAGACAGCAGGTCTCCCTATGGGCAAGGACCAGGGTAACTCATCTCTGGCTCCTTGCTTCCCAGATTACAGACAAAAAGAAAAGGAAAGAAGGGAAGTGGAACAGAGGGAGAAAGGGCAGGCAGAGAAATAGGGGTGGGTCCCTGCACAGCGATACAAGTCCCCAGATGGGGTCTTCCTGCTGCAGTTTGCCCATCCTAGTTCTGTCAAGAGACAGAGTGGATTGAACCAGAAGAGCTTCATGAGCCTCCCAGAATTCTAGTTTTAAAAGAAGATGGTCTTCAATAGCTCTATCCAAAGCAGAACACTTTGCAGGAAAAGTGAATGCTTTGGTTACATCATTCTCTCCTCCTGTAACCTTGCTCCTGTAGCCATGTAGAGCCCCTGTGAAGACCACACAGCTCACAAAATGCTCAGAAAATGGGCACCAGAATTAACCAGGAATTTGGAAACTCTGTGAACCCTTGGAGCAGCCCCCCTCCCTTATTTTAAGCCTTCTATTGTCTTTTTCCTCAATTATAAAAATTTACTGAGTGCATACTCTTGACTGAGAATAGACGTTTTTCTATTGCATTTGAAACTATCAGCCTCATTGCAGGCAGTGTGTCTCCAAACCTTAAGTATTAATAGCACGACACCCTTTCTGAAATTTCCATCTCACCATTGTGTAGCAGTTTCATATCTTTCTCAAGGCAACCTTAGAATTTTCCAGGCTTTGTGACAGCGACTGATACTGTGAGAAGCAGCTCCTTCTGAGAGCCAAGAGAGGCATCTGCTACGAGCCCCCTCCAGCTAGGGAGCTGGGGCGGCTTTCCCCCAAAGCTCCAATGTATTCAGCTTTCTGTGCTGCCAGCGACTAAAGCTGCCTCAGAAATGATGTCTCAGTGTGGAGTCGTCCATATTATTGTGCTCCCCCAAAAGACCAGGCAGCCTCTCAGTAATTTAACCAAAGGGATTGTGAAAGTCAGCCATGAACTCAGCAGCACTAGACCAAAGGAGAGTAATTTGGTTGAAAGCCACATTGGGTATCCTGAATCATTTTTTTTTTCACCTAAAAAAGATTTTATTAAGTAGATGTGCTGGACTCTGTCTTCCTAGCAGCTTGGTAGGGTGTTTGAAAGAAATTGAATTAAAATATAAAAGGCATTTAGAAGCATTCACAGAAAAGAACTAAATGTAAGTTCCATGAGGAAAAACACTGTGGACACCATCCACCTCTACCTCTGGCAGGGGTGGGGTAGGGGCAGGGGAGGTGTCTGGTATGCTGATCCAAGTACACAGAGCATGGCACATCATAACCAAATGAATCATTCGATTAGCAAAGAAGTCAAATAGAGACCTGGGGACTTCCCAGGTGGTCCAGTGGCTAAGACTCCATGCTCCCAATGCAAGGGGCCTGAGGTTCAATCCCTGGTTGGGGAACTAGATCCCACATGCCATATCTAAGACCCAACACAACCAAAACCATAAATATTTATTTTGTAAAAGTAGTAGAAACCTCAGGAAAAAGTCATTATCACAGTGCCTTATAAACTTATCTGGCCATTAGAGTTACCAGGCCACTTGTTAAAAATATAGCATATCCAGCACCCACCCCCTTGTCTCCTTGGACAGCAAGGAGATCAAACCAGTCAATCCTAAAGGAAATCAGTCCTAAATATTCATTGCAAGGACTGATGCTGAAGCTGAAGCTCCAATACTTTGGCCACCTGATGCAAAGAGCTGATTCATTGGAAAGGATCCTGAAGCTGCGAGAGATTGAGGGCAGGAGGAGAAGGAGATGACAGAGGATAAAATGGTTGGATGGCATCACTGACTCAATGGACATGAGTTTGAGCAAGATTCAGTAGTTTGTGATGGGCAGGGAAGCTTGGTGTGCTGCAGTCCATGAGGTCACAAAGAGTTAGACACGACTGAGCAACTGAACTGAACTGAGCACCCACCCCTGATTTTTTCCCCACCATATCTATAAAGGAAGGGACTGGAATCTCAGTTTTCAACAAGTTACTCTGGGGAGTATTTTACTTGAAAGATTACAGTTGAGTGGTTTTGAGTATAGTCACAAAGTTGTGCAACCATCCCCAGCATCCAATTCCAGAACGTTTTCATCTTCCCCACAAGGAAACCCCACAATCACTGGGCAGTTGCCTCGCATTCCCCCTCCTTCAGTTCCAGCAACTGCTAATCTATGAATTGGCCTATTTTTCATATTTCATGTAAATGGAATTATAGGATGTATCTGGCTTCTTTCCATTTGCACAATGTCTTCAAACCTCACCCATGTTGTTACATGTACCAGAATTCTATTCCTCATTTTGGCTGAATAATATTTCCTTGTGTGGACATACTGTGTTTTATATATCCATTTGCCAGTTGATGGACATTTGGGTTGTTTCCATTTTTGGACTATTATGAACAATGCAGTTATGAGCATTCATTGTGTGGGCCTTTTTTAAATCCTCTCACAGTGTGTAGTGATGGCTGGCAGAGATCAAGTGTCCTGGAGTTGGGGAAAAGAGCCAGGATTTGGGGAAGGGCCAGACTCAAGCTCAAGCAAGGAGTCAGTGTAGGGATGTATCCAGAGCCCAGAGCTCTTTAGTTCCCAGCCAGGACTCGGTCCCTGCTCTACAGTGGCCATCTCAGTCAAAGATCTGTGTGAACATTTCAAAAATATTTCTTCCCAGGAGTTTGAAGGGGTACAGAGGGTAAGCTGCCATATCTGAACACTCTACAATGGGTGAGGGCTTTTCAGCCACTGGCTTGAGTAACTGCTTCTACCAAACATTTATAACTCATTGGAAAAAAAATAGTTTCTTGGGGACCTTCCCTCATTTAGCATGGGTTGAAGACTGGACATTATAACCATTGACTCATCTACCTGGAGGAAGTTAAAGTCACTTCCATTTTTCTGCCAGATACCCTAGAGTGGCATTGAGTGCTCTTTTTCTTGGAAACACTCTCCACCTGGCCTCCTGCTATCATTGCTGAACTTGAACATTTGAAGGAGAAACAGTCTGTAATCGGGCCCCAATATTTTAGTGCAGCATGACTCGTAGGGGCAAATGTCCATTGGGGACTTATTTTCTAGGCACCAAATACTGATTGAAGGTGTAGTTAACTGTGTATGAAATTTTAGCTTCCTCAATTAATTAGGGACACTAAATTATGGCTGCTCCAAAAAGGAGAAAAGACTTTATGAAAATTGAACCTCTTAAAGGGAATTCTCCCAGGTTAGGAGCAATAAACTACAGCAGCCTGCAATAATGATGACCTTTAGCAAGAACAGCTAACTTTCCTGTTGGGGAACAGGTATCAAAGGGCTCGACTTGAGGTTGTGCTAAAAGAACTGGCAAAAGGCCAAACCAGTTAGGCTGGACCAACTATTATTCCTTAATGAAAATGGGACTCATCTTGGTTGTTTAATCAGCATTCACAATATTAACTACATTCCTCTTTCATTGTTTTTTTTTAAAAGAAATCTGACAATAAATACATTTTCTGTGTTGGTCAGCAGCTATTCCTTCTGAAAACAATCTGAAGATTGAAGAACACCCAGTAGAGAATAGTCAACATATATTTTGAATGAATGAATTGATGATGGGTTTACTCAGGAAATACACTCTGTCCTTGAAAGCTTGTAGTGACCATAAATGAAATTCTAGAAAGTTTCAAAGTGACAGTAATTGACATCATAGTAATGGGTTGTGGTTCAGTGGCTAAGTCACGTTCAACTCTTTGCAACCCCATGGACTGCCACACTCCAGGCTTGCCTGTCCTTCAGTATCTCCTTCAGTATTAATGAGTTTGCTAAACTCATGTCTATCGAGTCAGAGATGCTATCCAACCATCTCATCCTCTGCCGTCCCCTTCTCCTCCTGCCCTCAATCTTTCCCAGCATCAAGGTCTTTTCCAATGAATAGTCAGTCCTTCCAATGAATATTCAGAGTTGATTTCCTTTAGAATTGACTGGTTTGATCTCCTTGCTGTCGAAGGGATTCCCAAGAGTCTTCTCCAGCACTGCAGTTCAAAAGCATCAGTTCTTCAGTGCTCAGCCTTCTTTATGGTCAAACTCTCATATCTGTATATGACTATTGGAAAAACCATAGCTTTGACTAGATGGACTTTTGTCAGCAAAGTAATGTCTCTGCTTTTTCATATGCTGTCTAAGTTTATCATAGCTTTCTTTCCAAGAAGCAAGCATCTCTTAGTTTCACAGCTGTAGTCACCATCCACAGTGATTTTGGAGCCCCCCTAAAAAAGTCTGTCACTGTTTCCCCTTCTAGTTGCCATGAAGTGATAGGACTGGATGCCATAATCTTGTTTTTTGAATGTTGAGTTTTATGCCAGTTTTTTCACTCTCCTCTTTCTTAGTAATGGGAACTTCCCAACAAAAAATAGAATTATTCACGTAAGTTCCAAGGATACACATGAAAACATCAGAATGGGGTCAGGGTCAGAAAGGCTTCTGAGAACAGATTGATCTTGATCTAGACTTCAGAGGAGAAACAGTAAGTCAGAATCTTCTATAAATGAATATAAAAAGGCATTCATAGATTACCCATTTAATAATAATAGAAGTAACAGAACGGAATTGATGCAAAGGTGGAAAGAGAAGAGCAAAAGCAAAATAACATGAGTAGGAATAGAGACCATGCAAAGGGGTCAGAAAAATTCAGGTGCTCTTTTTAATTCCATGATCCTCTGCTGTCTCCTTGTCCTCCGTTGGTAAATTTACTCACAGCCAAGCCAGTTTCCACCTGGGGGCTCCATGCAGCTGACACTTGGTGCCTAGTACTGTCCTTAGACCAGATGCACAACCTCCATCTCACAACAATATTGTGTTGCTGCTTGCTCTGGGCCTGTTGCTCAGACACCATACTTCTGTGCTTAGGATCCGTGTTCTGGATATATGAATTGGTGACTTTTGTCAATGAGTTCATCTGGGCCTACAGATCAACTTCCTGTTACCAGCTTCTCTGAGTGCCAGTATCCAGCTCTGCCTTTTCCAGGACTGTTTCTCCACCAGGTTGATTGCTCAAGCCTCTGAAACTCACCCGTTTCCTCCTGGCATTCATCTACTCCCTGGGAAAGTTGCCACTTCATGATGCTGAGTTTCTGTCCTCATTCCAGCCCTGAACCTCTAGACTTGACCTCCATACCTGGACTAATGATACTGGAAGCACAAATTCTATACAAAATCACCTCCAAGCTAGAGTCCTTTACCACCTGGTCCTTAACACTTAGTGAACTCAGCTAGTCTCCTTTCTGCTCACTAGGTAGCCTGTACCACCAGCCCTGCCTGAGACTTCAAGTCTCCCAATTCTTTCATCACTTATCTCTAAAGTATAATCACCTACTCACACTTCTAGGGATTTGTTCACTGATTACATATTCTTTAAGCACTTACTATGTGCCAGGCACTAGGAAATGGGGACAAACACAGAGGATCCAGTCTGAGGCAAAGACAGATAATCATTCAAATCACTTTATAGGTTGTCGCATCAGCATCTCCACCCCAAGCAGTTACTTAGGCAATGAGATACTGACCCCTCATTTTGGAGTCCCCTGGGCCCACTCAGATGACAGCTGAGCACCCTGCCCAGTAAAGGGACTACACTCAAAAAAACCAGACAAAGGAAACCCTTCTCATTTTAAGGCTTCCCAGGTGTTTGTGTAGCTAAATGACAGCCATTAAGAGGTAAGCAGCCTGGTAATGGCTTCCATTTCTTGTGCGCCTACAGGCCCCCCAGGCAAACTCTTGGAAGCACTAAAAACAACAAAGGGGAGTGACCTAGCTCTGCATAAGAGAGTAAATACTACCTCCATAGCAGTCCTGGGTCAGCTGGGCTGATCACTGAGGAATCAGGAAATGTGACTCTTCCTTAATAAGGATGTAGACAACCCTATTTGAAGAAGCTGTATGGGTCTTTTGGGGATGTGCATAGGTCTGTAAACATGCTTGTGTCTCTTTCCAATAAGTACCCATCAGATCACCTGGAAGGCAAAGGCATGAAGTGAGCCTTTCAGTCCAGGGGGAAGCTGTCATGAGGCCTGACAGTGGAGAGCTGTCACCTGTCTGGTGGTCCTGAGGAAGCCCCCAACCTACACCCCATGGTTTATTCTTAAACAAGATCTCAGTTTGGGACATGAGCTGTGGGCAATCATTGTAGCCCAGTGGGGAAAGCATGGGTTCTACTGAGGGCCTGCCCAGTCCCTCTGGGTAAGGGTGACCATCTCTAAATCTGTGTGGCGGCCCACAGATGAGATCTGATGGTGGAGGTACTCTCTGTGGAGATGGGGGCTGTGCAGGGCTCCAGCCTGAGGACCATGAAACATTCCTAAGCACTGGAGTGAACCCCACAAGTGGATGTCCTATGAAAGCTTATGTAAGCTTTCCTGTTGAAATAAAATTCATCTTTTTGGTGGCAAGCCAAGACAAATTTAAACACAAAAATTTTCTCTCCCCAGGCAGGCCTCTTCCCTCCCCTTCAGTGTGTGTTGTTCATATGCATTCACCAGACTTCCTTAGGACACGACAAGCCTTCTTAATCTTATAGAGTCATGGTGACCCACAACTCAACTCTGTAACTCCTTAGGAGCCTACTTTCCTCATTAATCTTCTAGGAGATCATAATGACACACTACTCACTTAGTACGTGTCGATCTGAATTGTGTAAACTACTAATAAGTCATTTGACACACAACTCTTTGTTTCCAAAACTTAGATAACTGTGCTTTGATCTTTAACAGGAGGAACAGTCCTCAGAGCTTCCTGAAAGACTGTCTCCCAAGTTATAATCCTCAGGTTGGCTCAAATAAAATTTTCCGTTTCTTTCTTACATAGAATCTAGATTAATTTTTTTCATTGATAGTCACTTGGACTACAGAAACAGTCCTATGGGAACCGCAGCCAGTGGAAATGGGAGCAGCAAGAAGGTACAGGCAAGACAAAGAAGCAGCAGCCTCAGGAATACACAATGACCCACTCCTTCCTTCCCGAAGATTCCCACCAAAGATACTCTGCTCAAGAGAACTATACGCATGTGTTACTCAACATAGTGTGATCTCTGTGAGATTCTGTGTTTTGCAATGTGTGGTACACACACTATTATCTCTAATGACATATACTGAAAGAGTGCTTAACATAGCCAGGTACATGAATGCCTCCCTACAGTGGTATCTGTATGAAACTGTTTACAATCACCATACTTCAGTAAGGGACACACAATGAAACCATTTCTCACAGAGGTGCATGTGTATCTAGTTGTGTCTGACTCTTTGCAACTCATTGGACTGTAGCCCTTCCAGGCTCCTGTGCCCATGGGATTCTCCAGGCAAGAATACTGGAGTGGGTTGCAATTTCCTCCTCCAGGGGATCTTTTGGACCCAAGGCTAGAAACTGTCTCCTATATCTCCTGCGTTGGCAGGCATATTCTTTACCACTGAGCCACCTGGAAGCCTCTTTCACAGAGCTAGGCATAGAAATGATTCATTCTGGTAAAATCTCTGTGATACCCTGTGTTTCATAGGATATTACTTTTTCTTCCATGTACTGCTTTATTTGAAGATAAGTGTTGAAACTCTGTTACAGAGCTCAGGGCACATATTAGTGTGTATGGTGATATCTCTGTGGAGTGAGTGGTGTGAGGTATGTGTATGACTTTGTTTCATGATTTGTGTTAAAATGTTTTGTTTAGCCACCAGAAGCAGATAACCTGTGAAGGGACGAACTCTCACTTCAGGGAGGTGAAGACACACAGAGAGACCTGTGGTCACATCTGCCATGGTCCTGGTATAGGGGCCATCACTAAAGCCTGGACACTGAAACTGGACCAAAAGGAATGAATAAGAAAAGAACCTGTTTATTGGGCACTTGTTATGTGCCAGGCTTTACATGATCAAACCCATTTAACCCTCACAGAAGGCATCTGTGTGTCATATTGCACAAAGGGGGAAACTGAGGCATAGAAAATGTAGGTAGTTCTCCTAGATTCTGAAGCTGAAGAACTTGCTCTTGCCACCAGGATGCTACATTGCCTATTGAAATTAAATTGCACAGAGGTAGAAAAGGAGTATTTGGGGAAGAACAAACAAGGTCCAAAGAAGAGAGTCTAAGGTGTGTTCAAGGAACTGAAGGAAGGTTGGCATCACTCAAAGCCATGCAGTTCATGAGAGAAGGTTTGGGTTTATCTTGGAGTAACAAGAAGTCCTTCAATAGTTTTGAGCCGGGCGGGGGTGGGGTGGGGCGTAACATGACAATTTATGTGAGAAGAGGTGGGATTCAACAACTATTTTGGCTTTGAAATAAATAGAAACTTGGTGATTGACTGGATAGTCTCCTCCAGGAAGGAGATAGAGGTTGGTGGAGGAAGTGTGAAAAGCTTGTGAAAAATTGAGTTTCACAAGGTTCTATGTTCAGTTCAGTTCAGTTCAGTCGTTCAGTCACATTCGACTCTTTGCGACCCGATGAACTGCAGCACCCCAGGCCTCCCTGTCCATCACCAACTCCCAGAATTCCCCCAAACTCATGTCCATCAAATCGGTGATGCCATCCAGCCATCTCAACCTCTGTTGTTCCCTTCTCCTCCTGCCCCCAATCCCTCCCAGCATCAGAGTCTTTTCCAATGAGTCAACTCTTTGCATGAGGTGGCAAAAGTACTGGAGTTTCAGCCTCAGCATCAGTCCTTCCAATGAACACCCAGTACTGATCTCCTTTAGAATGGACTGGTTGGATCTCCTTGCAGTCCAAGGGACTTGCAAGAGTCTTCTCCAACACCACAGTTCAAAAGCCTCAATTCTTCAGCACTCAGCTTTCTTTACAGTCCAATTCTCATGTCTGCACATGACCACTGGAGAAACCATAGCCTTGACTAGGCGGACCTTTGTTGGCAAAGTAATGTCTCTGCTTTTGAATATGCTATTTCAGTTCCATTCAGTTCAGTCGCTCAGTCGTGTCTGACTCTTTGTGACCCCATGAATCGCAGCACGCCAGGACTCCCTGTCCATCACCATCTCCCGGAGTTCACTCAGACTCACGTCCATCGAGTCCATGATGCCATCCAGCCATCTCATCCTCGGTCGTCCCCTTCTCCTCCTGCCCACAATCTGATCCTCCTGCCCACAGCATCAGAGTCTTTTCCAATGAATCAACTCTTCGCATGAGGTGGCCAAAGTACTGGAGCTTTAGCTTTAGCATCATTCCGACGGACCTTAGTCGGCAAAGTAATGTCTCTGCTTTTGAATATACTATCTAGGTTGGTCATAACTTTTCTTCCAAGGAGTAAGCATCTTTTAATTTCATGGCTGCAATCACCATCTGCAGTGATTTTGGAGCCCCCAAAAATAAAGTCTGACACTGTTTCCACTGTTTCCCCATCTATTTCCCATGAAGTGATGGGACCAGATGCCATGATCTTCGTTTTCTGAATGTTGAGCTTTAAGCCAACTTTTTTGCTCTCCTCTTTCACTTTCATCAGGAGGCTTATTTCCTCTTCACTTTGTGCCATAAGGGTGGTGTCATCTGCATATCTGAGGTTATTGATATTTCTCCTGAGAATCTTGATTCCAGCTTGTGTTTCTTCCAGTCCAGTGTTTCTCATGATGTACTCTGCATATAAGTTAAATAAGCAGGGTGACAATATCCAGCCTTGACGTACTCCTTTTCCTATTTGGAACCAGTCTGTTGTTCCATGTCCAGTTCTAACTGTTGCTTCCTGACCTGCATATAGGTTTCTCGAGAGGCAGGTCAGGTGGTCTGGTATTCCCATCTCTTTCAGAATTTTCCACAGTTTATTGTGATCCACACAGTCAAAGGATTTGGCATAGTCAATAAAGCAGAAAGATATGTTTTTCTGGAACTCTCTTGCTTTTTCCATGATCCAGTGGATGTTGGCAATTTGATCTCTGGTTCCTTTGCCTTTTCTAAAACCAGCTTGAACATCAGGGATCTCACGGTTCACATATTGCTGAAGCCTGGCTTGGAGAATTTTGAGCATTACCTAACTAGCATGTGAGATGAGTGCAATTGTGTGGTAGTTTGAGCATTCTTTGGCATTGGAATGAAAACTGACCTTTTCCAGTCCTGTGGCCACTGCTGAGTTTTCCAAATTTGCTGGCATATTGAGTGCAGCACTTCCACAGCATCACTTTTCAGGATTTGAAACAGCTCAACTGGAATTCCATCACCTCCACTAGCTTTGTTCATAGTGATGCTTTCTAAGGCCCACTTGACTTCACATTCCAAGATGTCTGGCTCTAGATTAGTGAGCACATCATCATGATTATCTGGGTCGTGAAGATCTTTTTTGTACAGTTCTTCTGTGTATTCTTGCCACCTCTTCTTAATATCTTCTGCTTCTGTTAGGTCCATACAATTTCGGTCCTTTATCAAGCCCATCTTTGCGTGAAATGTTCCCTTGGTATCTCTAATTTTCTTGAAGAGATCTCTAGTCTTTCCCATTCTGTTGTTTTCCTCTATTTCTTTGCATTGATCGCTGAAGAAGGCTTTCTTATCTCTTCTTGCTATTCTTTGGAACTCTGCATTCAGATGCTTATATCTTTCCTTTTCTCCTTTGCTTTTCGCTTCTCTTCTTTTCACAGCTATTTGTAAGGCCTCCCCAGACAGCCATTTTGCTTTTTTGCGTTTCTTTTCCATGGGGATGGTCTTGATCCCTGTCTCCTGTGCAATGTCACGAACCTCATGCCATAGTTCATCAGGCACTCTATCTATCAGATCTAGTCCCTTAAATCTATTTCTCACTTCCACTGTATAATCATAAGGGATTTGATTGAGGTCATACCTGAATGGTCTAGTGGTTTTCCCTACTTTCTTCAATTTGAGTCTGAATTTGGCAATAAGGAGTTCATGATCTGAGCCACAGACAGCTCCTGGTCTTATTTTTGTTGACTGTATAGAGCTTCTCCATATTTGGCTGCAAAGAATAAATCAATCTGATTTCAGTGTTGCCCATCTGGTGATGTCCATGTGTAGAGTCTTCTCTTGTGTTGTTGGAAGAAGGTGTTTGCTATGACCAGTGCATTTTCTTGGCAAAACTCTATTAGTCTTCGCCCTGCTTCATTCTGCATTCCAAGATCAAATTTGCTTGTTACTCCAGGTGTTTCTTGACTTCCTACTTTTGCATTCCAGTCCCCTATAATGAAAAGGACATCTTTTTTGGGTGTTAGTTCTAAAAGGTCTTGTAGGTCTTCATAAAACCGTTCAACTTCAGTTTCTTCAGCGTTACTGGTTGGGGCATAGACTTGGATAACTGTGATACTGAATGGTTTGCCTTGGAGACGAACAGAGATCATTCTGTCATTTTTGAGATTGCATCCAACTACTGCATTTCAGACTCTTTTGTTGACCATGATGGTTACTCCATTTCTTCTGAGGGATTTCTGTCTGCAGCAGTAGATATAATGGCCATCTGAGTTCAATTCACCCATTCCAGTCCATTTTAGTTCGCTGATTCCTAGAATGTCGACGTTCACTCTTGCTATCTCTTGTTTGACCACTTCCAATTTGCCTTGATTCATGGACCTGACATTCCAGGTTCCTATGCAATATTGCTCTTTACAGCATCGGACCTTGCTTCTATCACCAGTCACATCCACAGCTGGGTATTGTTTTTGCTTTGGCTCCATCCCTTCATTCTTTCTGGAGTTATTTCTCCACTGACCTTCAGTAGCATATTGGGCACCTAATGACCTGTGGAGTTCCTCTTTTGATATCCTATCATTTTGCCTTTTCCTACTGTTCATGGGGTTCTCAATGCAAGAATACTGAAGTGGTTTGTCATTCCCTTCTCCAGTGGACCACATTCTGTCAGACCTCTCCACCATGACCTGCCCGTCTTGGGTTGCCCCGCAGGCATGGCTTGGTTTCATTGAGTTAGACAAGGCTGTGGTCCTAGTGTGATTAGATTGACTAGTTTTCTGTCATTATGCTATCTAGGTTGGTCATAACTTTCCTTCCAAGAAGTAAGCGTCTTTTAATTTCATGGCTGCAATCACCATCTGCAGTGATTTTGGAGCCCCCCCCCAAATAAAGTCTGACACTGTTTCCCCATCTATTTCCCATGAAGTAATGGGACTAGATGCCATGATCTTCGTTTTCTGAGTGTTGAGCTCCTGAGATTTCAAGACTAATTTGTGGCCATAGCATAACACAGGCCATACTAATGCTGAAGAGAATTAAAGTGACAGGAGGGCCTAGGACAGAGCTTTGAGAACCAGAGGAACACTGGGCAACAAAAATTGTGCAGCAGGACTTCCCTTGTGGCCCAGTGGTTAAGACTTCACCTTCCAATGCAAGCAGTGCAGGTTTAATCCCTGGTCAGGGAGCTTCCCTGGTGGCTCAGAGGTTAAAGCGTCTGCCTGCAATGTGGGAGACCTGGGTTCGATCCTTGGGTCAGGAAGATTCCCCTGGAGAAGAAAATGGCACCCCACTCCAGTATTCTTGCCTGGAGAATCCCATGGATGGAGGAGCCTGGTGGGCTACAGTCCACAGGGTCGCAAAGAGTCAGACATGACTTCACTTTCACTTTCACTTTCAGGGAGCTAAGGACCCACACGCCTCCTGGCGGAAAAAAACAGAACATAAAACAGAAGCAACACTGTAACAAATTCAATAAAGACTTTCAAAATTGTTCACATCAAATAAGTCTTTAAACAATAATAAAATTTAAGAGAAATTGTGCAAAATGCACAATTCTGCCAAAATGGTAGAAGAAGAACTAAGATCATGGTAGACTCTGAAAGCAAAGTTATTGAGACAGTAAAGCATGAAGGCATGCTCAAAAGCCATGGAAGTTCTGCTGAAAGGTAAAATCAGATGAGGGCAGAGGGGTATCTGTTGGATCCCACAACATTCCAGCCCTTGGCAACCCTGAAAAAACTGGAAGGATTTAAAGAATGAATTGGAGGGGAGGAATCATGTATAATATGTACAGATTATTCATTCATTTGTTATATTACAACAAATAAATGAGGCAATATTTGGAGGAACATGTGGGGTATACAAGGGCTTTTAGGTTTTGTTTTTAGATGGGAGACACTTGAGAATATTCAAATTCTGATAGACCCAAGCAGTAATGAATATTATGCATACAGGTCACTGGCTAAGCACTTTCTGTGGACCGTCTCATTGAAGGCTCACAGCAACCCAATAAGGTGGTGCTTATTCACATTCGATAACTGTTGACAGTTTGAGGTCACGGTGGCACTGATTAAGAGACTGGCTCAGGATCCCACAGTTAGTAAGTGACAGAGTCAGTGTGTGAACTCAGGTGGTAAGAGCCCTTGCATTTACTCCCTTTGCTCTAGAGACAAAGAGGTTAAAGATAAAGGTGATAGGTTGATCCAAGGCTTCCTAAAGATCCACAGTAGGCAGGCAGCAGAGGTACCACACCTCTCTTTGGAAACAGCAAGTGTTGGGGAGAGGGTGGGACAGATGCTGTCAAACACGTGAATGGGGTGGTGAACTGTTGACAGAGATCTTTCTCTAATGGTATCTATTTTGCCTGCAATGCAAGAGGCTAGGTCATATATCAAGAATGAAAGGGTTAAGTGGAGCATGGCCCTTGAGGAAGGCAGAAAAGATCTGAAACAGTGGGTACAGCAAGTGAAGGAGTAAGCTGTGTTAAAGACCCACTTGAGGTTGGTAATAATGAATTTAAAGTGAAACCAACTTGGCTTGTTGTATGAATTCTTCCAGCAGTAAGCAGCTGTGGATAGAATAATAGCAGCTAACTTAATTGAATGCTTAGCATGTGTCAGGCATTGTGCTAACTACTTTACACATGTTACCTTATTAAATATGCTCAGTAATTATGAAATAGGTTCAAGTGCTGGTTTGAAGAAGTCTGCTAGCTCATATTATTTCAGGTGCAGCTAGACTTGTTTTTTTCTCTCACATCGCTACATCATCGGCCGTCAAGTGCTATTGACTCTTCCTCACCATTTCTGGGTCTTGTATCCTCTCCCCTTCATTACTGGTGGCACTCCTCCAGCCAGGCACTCTGACCTCAAGCCTGAATGACCACTGACCTCCTCATTAGCCTTCTCCTTTCCAGTCTTGGCCTTCTTGTGCACATCTTTCACATGGCTACAAGGATAATCTCTCTTAAGGAGAATTTTGATTAGGTTCCTCCATAGGCTCAAGAACCCATAATGGCTTCCCACAACATCTTGAATCAATTCTCAATTCGTCAGATTAGGATTTAAGACCCTCCATCAACTAGCCTCACTCTTTTTCACCAGTGTTATTCATTCAGTTCAGTTCAGTTCAGTCGCTCAGTCGTGTCCGACTCTTTGCGACCCCATGAATCGCAGCACGCCAGGCCTCCCTGTCCATCACCATCTCCCGGAATTCACTCAGACTCACATCCATCTATTTTCTGCATGAAGGTATGTAAAAGCAGAGATCCTTCATGACTGTGAATCTTAGGGGCTCTATGCTTTTATCAGGTTTTATGGCTGCGATACACACTTGTATGTGAAAATACTCACTAATTTGAGGAATCCCGCCTGGATCTTTCTCCTAAGTTTCAGTTTGATACATCTCAGGATGTTTAGGTATCTACAACTCAGTGTCCACATCTGACCTCCTCTCCCTGAAACCCTTCTGCTGGCCCTAGCAGAGTACAGTTATATTCCTCAAGTCAGCCAGTGACACCGCCATCCACTCAGTTGCTCAAATTAGAAATATGCAAATCACCCTTGACTCCTATTTCATTATGTCTTAGGTATTATATACATAAAGTAAAGTGAAAACAATTTATATATAAAGCTCAATGAATATTTACATATATAAGCACCTATGTAACCACCACCTGTATCAAGATATGGACTATTTGTAGTACCTAGAAAGCTCCCTAGTGCCCCTTCCCAACATCCAAAGATAACCACTAGTCTGACTCCATCACATTTGATTAGTTTTCCCAGCTCACATGAGTGGGTTCACACTGTAGGTACTCTCTTGTCTTTCACTAACATTCTATCCTTGAGAATCATCCACATTATTGCTTTTATCAATAGCTTGTTCTTTGTATTGCTCAGTAGTGTTCCATTGTATGTCTATTACCCAAATGTATTTATCCATTCCTCTGTTGATAGACGTCTGGGTTGTTTGTGGACATTTGCCACTTTTGTGAATAACAACGATATGAACATTTTTTACAAGTTTTTGGTAAGCACAGCCATTCATTTATTCCAGAAGTGGAACCACTGAGTCTCAAAATATATATGTTTACCTTTAGTAGATGCTGTCAAACAATTTTCCAAAGTGCTTGTACCAATTTACACTTCTACAGAAGTATATGAGAGGGGTAATTGTTTCACATTCTTATGAACATTCTGCTTTTGTAGCCATTTTAACCATTCTGGTAGGTGGGTAGTGGTATCTCATTGTGGTTTTAATGCATGTTTGCCTAATGACTAATAAGGCTGAGCACCTTTTCATGCTTTTATTGGCCATTTGAAAGTCTTCTTGTTAAGTGATTATTCAACTCTTTTACCCAAACCTTAAATTGGGTTGCTGTTTTTTCTTGATGTGTAGAATTTCTTTATATATTCAGACAGGAATTATCCAGTAGACATAGGCATGTGGGTGTCTTCTAGTCTTTTGCTCACCTTTTCACTCTATGAATGGCATCTCTGGATGAATAGAAGTTCTTAACTTTAATGAAATCAATATATCAATCTTTCATTTTATAGCTTTTTAATGTATGTCACATTTAAGATATGCTTGCCTATCTGCATCTTCATTTTGACTTCTCCCTCTCCTTCAACTCAACTAGTACCAATTCCTCCATAAACCATGCCTCCAAAATAAATTCCAATATGTTCAGTATTTTCTACATCTACTGCTATCATCCCAGGTCGAACCACCATATCTCTCACCTAAGCTACTGCACCAACTTCCTAACTAGATTTCCTACTATGAGAATCCTTTCCAATCCATTCTCTACACTAGCCATAATGATATTTCTGAAACACTATTCTGACCATGTCTCTTCCTTGCTGAAAACCCATGAATGCCTATCCATTTCTCCTGGAGTCTTCTAGGCTATGGTTTTTCATCCCTCTTTTGTTTCATCTAATGCCATTCTACCAACCTTATTCTCCCAGCTCTTTAACTTACTATGGTGATATAGTGATTTTGTTAGTTTCTTGAATGTGCCATGTACTTTCTTGCTTTGAGACCTTTGTTCATGCTGCTTTGTCTTTCTGGAATATCTTCCATCAATACTCTATGCTATGTGTTTAGTCTCTTAGACTCTTTGTGACCCCATGGAGCCCACCAGACTCCTCTGTCCATGGGGATTCTTCAGGCAAGAATACTGAAGTGGGTTGGCCGTGCCCTCCTCCAGGGGATCTTCCCAACCCAGGGATCGAACCCAGGTCTCCCCTATTGCAGGTGGATTCTTTGCCATCTGAGCCACCAGGGAAGCCCTCAATACTCTACCAAAACTGAACTAATCTACTCATCCTTGATAGATAGATTACCATAGGATTCAACTTCTCTGAACACTCCTTGAGCCACCAGGAGTGGGCCTGATGCCCCTTCCCCTTCTAAAGGATCTCATAAAACTTAATACATACACTCATCACACTGCATTGTAAACAACAGCTTATGTGTCTTTCTCCTTCACTAGACAGTGAGCACCTTAATGCACGGACTCCATCATTCTTTTCTGTATCCTCAGCTCTGACCACAGTGTCTGACACATCATAAATGAGAAAGGAAAGAAAGAGAAAGAAAGAAAGAGATGCAGAGGGTCATAAAGATGGAGGGAGGGAGGAAGGAAGAAAGAGACAGATAGGTCCATACCTAGGTGGTATTCTCCAGTTTGCAGTATGGTCCTATGCCTTGCTAAGCTTCTAATAGGAATGGCCTGTCATCACTAGCACTAGCACTACAGACCCCAGTCGTTGTCTCTAGGGAATCCAACAACTTTTTCTTAAAGCTGAGAGGAAACAAATGTGACCTTAACCCCCAAAACTCCAGGGAACAAATAAAGGCTCTTTTAGAAAGCACTTATTGGTATAGAAAATTAAGGGTGAAACTGTCCAAAGATGGAGAGTGAATTACTGGAGAATATTTCTGAAAGTGCTAAGGATACTAGATAATTCCAGAAAGGAGCCAACTCAGGGAATAGAGAGAAGAGGGCAAACACAGATGATGTTCTGTTTGGAGAAATGTCAGAACATGGTGGACAGATGGGATGTGAGGAACAAAGCATACTTAAGAGCCAAAAGTTACTCACCAAAGAAAATTTGCTTCTTTCCCCCACCAAGAAGTCTGTTTCTTTAACTGTTAGATAGCCCATAATTTAGTTCTCATAGGAGACAAAACAATGCAGCTCTGGGCCTTGTCGACAGGATGAAACCAATGAGTCACTGGCCTTGAGTGGAGCAATGTCTGCAATGACAATGCCTCAGCATAGCAACCTCAGAATACCAGGGGAATATCTTTAGTGACATGGGCTCCTTCCTGTGAAGGTCCCTAGCTGGGAGTGTAAAACATAATGAAACTGAAAACTGATTGCCAGCCTCCCTCACTATTAATGCTGCACTCCATTCACTTGTCCAATTCCACAAATATTTACCCATCACTTACTATGAGCTGAGCACTGATTTAAATTATATAGATACCACATCAAACAAGATAAAGCCTTATGGAACTAACATTCAGGTATACCAAAATAAGCCCCCTAAAAAACCAAGTAAACTCAAAAGATTATTTTAAGGAATAATAAATACTTTGAGGAAAATAAATAGTGAATCACGATGTTTTCAGATATATCTAGCAGAAACACAAATGATTAAAACAGTAAAATCATGTATTATCTCATGTCACAGGAAATCCAGAGCTAAGACAGGCTCCAAGGTTGTTTCATCGATGGCTCAACAATACCATCGAGGATCTGAGTAGTCTCCATCTCTGCTCTATCATTTTAAGACTGGCTTCATTCTCTGGCTTGGAAGCAGGATGCTGCTCCAGTTCTAAGTATCAACAAGAGATGGGACAATGTCCAGGAGAGTGAGACATCTTTCTGCTCAGCCTTTCACAAGAACAGAGAAAGCTTTATTTTGCTGCTAATGAAGCTTGGTGAAGCTTTGGATCCTTCATGGGCACCAACTCTTTCCAAAGCCCTGGGGAGGGCCTAGCAATGTGTTCACATGGTCATAGGTTTTTGTAAAATTTTAAAAGATAAAAGATTTTAACCACTTTAAGTTAAGTTCTCTGTCTCCTTCCATTCACATCCCTTCTCTCCCACTTTCCCTTATGACAGGTGGCACTGGAATGGCCATAGGAATTTTGGGGATCCTGCTAAGGAAGAGCTGAATTGTTGATATATTTAGTATGGGTTGAGTGATACAGTTTTATGTTTTCTCAGTTACTTTTGCACATACTTAACTTATCCCACTGACCACTGCAGTGCCTTACATTGTATCATGAAATGAAGGTGTTGGACAAAAATCATATCATGGTATTTTAGGTCCTACCAAGCTCAGCCCCAGAAACATGTGGATTTTAAAGAAAAAACAAGGTACATTCAGAGCCAGAAGCTAGTCTGTAGAAAACTCTTCCAACCCTCAAAAATGTAAAATTATAAGGGAAAACTTGGTTTTCATTTAAAACTAACAAAAAGGAAGTTCTCATTCATCAGCATGATCACTAATTATAAACATCCAATGAAAAACCTTGGATTTCTTGATATTCTACTTAATGAAGAGGGATGAAACACATAGGCATATAGGAAAATATTTAAAGTAAATTTTTTTGACTTGTCATGAAATTAGGACATTGACAACGAAAATATAAAACTTGATTTGCCACTACTAGGACATTCCACAAACAGGTGCATGAATGTGATCAATTTATAGTGACCTCTGCCCAAGAAAACCTGGCAAGTCTTTCATCATATATGAAAGAAACTTGATAGAGGTTTTCTCTAAATATGACAGTTCTAAAAATCTATTTGATGTTACTAACATCAAGCGGTGATGCTGAAAGCATTGTTTCTAAATTACCAATGATGAGAAATAAAAATTTAATCACATTAGGGAAAGGGAATAGTTCATCTTTGCAAAGAAAATATTATACAATCATTATCCTTAAAAGAGGTGATCAAAGAATATTCAGAAAAAAGAAATTAGAGTAATCTGCTGGATAGTTGTTCTGCTAATCTTGTGAGGTCAGATTTCACAAAGTCCTTAACTTGTGATGTATTGTCTCATCTAAATATCAAGTTTTAGAAATAATTTTATATTTGCAATTTTGTATTGTTTTTCACAATGAATACCCACCTCAAACTATGAAAGCTGCAATTCCCACCCCACCTGAGTGTGCTACTCGAATGAGAGGACCACTTTCCCAGAGTCCTGTGGTAGGCTTGTCCTCATGTCTCATCCTATTCATCTTTTCTCATACTTACCATCTACCCATTCAGTAGAATGTCCCAGGAGAAAGCCTTACAACCATAGTGATTGGTCTCATTTGAAGCTAATGGTCCTTACCTTACATGAACTCTTAATGTTGCCTGGCAATCATATTTTCTTAGTCCAGTCTCTCTTCCATTGTCCTGGAAAATTCTTTTATAACTTCCTTTCTTTCCTCATACCTCCCACCCTTCTTCCCTGAGCCCCATCTTAGCTGGTGACCTTGCTTCCTATTTCAGTGAGAAAACAGAAGAGGCTTTCCACGGGCTCCCACCTTGCATTTGCACCCAGATCCTCTGTTCAGATACTATGAATGGAGTGTGCAGTAGACTTTGTCCCCTCTCACAGAACCAAAAACTTTGTTCCCACAAATTTCTCCTCTCTCCTCCATCTTAAGTTCTCCTCTCTTGGATCATTCTTATTAGCATAAAAATATGTTATTTCTCCCATCTGACAAGAATTTTGAAACCTAAACCTTCTTTTGACTCTAATTTCCCCTCCATGCATGCGTGCTCAGTCATGTCCAACTCTTTGAGATCCCCATGAACTGTGTAGCCTGCCAGGCTCTTCTGTCCATGGAATTTTCTGGGCAAGGATACTGGAGTGGGTTGCCATTTCCTACTCCAGGGGATCTTCCTGATCCAGGGATTGAACCTGCATCTCCTGCATTGGCAGATGGGTTCTTTACCACTGCGTTTCCTGGGAAGCCAATTTCCCCTCCAGGTACTACCAAATTTCTCTCCTTCCTTTTTCAGTGAAATGTCTGAAAGACTAGCCTATGCTCCTAGTCTTCAGTTTCTCTTCTATTACTTCTCTTTCCCATTCCTTCCAATCAAACTCACCCTACCTGTAACCCAAATGCTTGTCAAGCTCAACAGTGACTTCTATGTGAGTAAATCTGATGGTCATTTTGCCATTTCCATTTGACTTGACCTTTCGGTACCATTTGAAACAATTGATCATGTTGTCCTCCTGTAAACACTTTCTTCACTCGACCTGCAGGAGCCCATATTAGTTTTCTTTCTACCTTCTAATCATCTTTCCTGTTGCCTTTGATCATTTTCATTTCCTGTACATCTGAGCTTCAGGGCTCATTTTTCAGTCCTTTTCTCTTCTCCATCAAGTCAGTGTCATGGTCCTATCAGCTAGTCTCAAGTTTAAATCATCACCTAAATGTTAGTGGCTCTCAAATTTATATCTCCAATCTGGATCCTTAGAATCTCTATAACCAATTGCTATTTTTTTTGTTTGTTTTATTTTTTTAATTTTTATTTTTACTTTATTTTATTTTACAATACTGTATTGGTTTGACAACTCCTCCTATATATGTCTAAGGGGCATTTCAAAGTTAAATGTCTGAAAAGGAACTCCTGACCACCCCAGCCCACCCTTCCCCCAAAACCAGCCTATTGTGCCATAAGTCTGTTTGGACATGTATTCTTGTTTGTGGTACAAAAATACGTTAAACTAGATGGCTTACAAACAACAAACATTTACGTCTCACAGTTCTGAAGACTGAGGAGTCCAGGATTATGATGCTGGCAGACTCAGTGTCTGCTGAGACCCGCTTCCTTACATAGCTGAGGGGCAACAGATAGGACTCTGTGGCATCTTTTATCAGGGCACTGATTCCAATCGTGAGAACTGTGCCCTCATGACTTAATCATCTCCCAAAGTCCCCATTCCTAATACCATTACCTGGGGCCCCACCTGGGATTTCAACATTTACATTTTTGAGGGGGATACAAGCATTCAGACCATTGCAGCTTCCATCTGCCTCATCCAGTTACTGACAGCAAAATAATCTTGGTATCATCATTGACTTCTCTTTTGTTTATCACCTCACATTCAATATATCAGGAAATTCTATCGGCTATACCTTAAAATGGGGTTTCCCATGTAGCAGTAGTGGTAAAGAACCCGCCTGCCAATGAGGGAGACATAAGAGACACTGATTTGACCTCTGGTCAGGAAGACCCCCCTCAAGAAGGGCATGGCAACCCACTCCAGTATTCTTGCCTGAAAAATTCCATGGACGAAGGGGCCTGATGGGCTATAGTCCATTGTATAGCAAAGAGAAGGACATGACTGAAGTGACTTAGCATGCACAGATATACACCTTAAAATATATCCAGAATCTACAACTTCTCACTTTTTTACTGTCACCACAGTCATCATCTCTGACCTGGATTATTGCAATAAACTTCCAGTCACTCACCGTACTTTAGCCCTTGGTCCTTGCCTCTTCCCCTTACTAAAATGTAAGCTTCATGAGGGCAGATATTTTTATTTGTTTTGTTCATTGCTATATCCCCAGGACATAGGACAGTGTGCATAAAATACCTGTTGATTGAAAAATCAGTTTTCCAGAGTTGGTTCACATGCCCATTCCTCAGTCAATCCCTGGCAAGTAAAATGCAGTAAGCTATAGAACAAGCATGCCCATCCCTGGGCCTCTTCCCTTAAGACTCAGAGGGGTAAATACATGAACAAAATCAGTGTCCTCTTAAGAAGGAAGGGGGAGCTTCACACTGTGTAGGCAACCGGCAGTGGGTAAGGGCAGAGTAATAGGGAGGGTGCTTTACAGAAGGTAGAATGCTGGAGAGGATGAAGAGAAAAGGGAGCCCTCCTGCACTGGTGATGGGAGTGGTGCAACCACTATGGAGAAAGGTGTGAGCTAGTGGCGGGTATCTCTGCTCTCTACCTGTTACTGAGCAGAAACTCTCAGGTCACCAGTCATGTGACTGAAGTCCCTCAGAGTCATGCAACGCAGTGGCCCTGCCCGAAGTCCCAGCTTCTCTTACATGCACCTCTTCTGTCCTCCCATAGCCTGGACCTACTGTTCTAGGTAGCTCCAGAACATTCTACTTGACTTCTGATTTGGCTTCCCCCACCCGCTGAAAGTCGAGCACCTCCTGGGAAGTTTTCCTGCCTCTTTCTCCTCCTTCACATCACTGGTGCCTTTACAGTTTGTGACACACAGGAAGTTGCCAGTATTTTGTAAGCAAAAGACGCTAGATTCTCTGGATGGTAAAGGCCAGGGTTGTCTCCTTTCGGTAGCCACAGAATAACTACTCAATAAATGTTCATTACACTGAATCCCACTATTTATTTAGAGGCCTCCTGTGAGGCCAGAGGTCACTAATGTCATAGAGATTTGCACTACAAAACCCTGACCAGGGCCATCCTTCAAAGCTGAACTTTCCCTCCTGCTGCAGCTGGAAGGTGATACCTTCTGATGACTGCTCTCTAACTACAAAATCTGTCCAAGCACCCTCCAAAGGCAACTGCTCCAGAGAATCATACTCAAAGAGAAATCATACCCACATCAAATCATTTCCAGCTCCCATGATATCCAGATAAGCATTATGAAAGATGCAAATAAATACCTAAGAAAATTTCCAAAAAATATCCAAACTTAGTAACCTCTCTGCCCCTTGGGAACTAAAAGGTTTTTGTACCCTTTAAAGAAATAGATGGGGAAACAGTGTCAGACTTTATTTTGGGGGGCTCCAAAATCACTGTTGATGGTGACTGCAGCCATGAAATTAAAAGATGCTTTCTCCTTGGAAGAAAAGTTATGACCAACCTAGATAGTGTATTCAAAAGCAGAGACATTACTTTGCCGACTAAGGTCCGTCTAGTCAAGGCTATAGTTTTTCCTGTGGTGATGTATGGATGTGAGAGTTAGACTGTGAAGAAGGCTGAGCACCAAAGAATTGATGCGTTTGAACTGTGGTGTTGGAGAAGACTCTTGAGGGTCCCTTGGACTGCAAGGAGATCCAACCAGTCCATTCTGAAGGAGATCAACCCTGGGATTTCTTTGAAGGGAATGATGCTAAAGCTGAAGCTCCAGTGCTTTGGCCACCTCATGCAAAGAGTTGACTCATTGGAAAAGACTCTGATGCTGGGAGGGATTGAGGGCAGGAGAAGGGGACAACCCAGGATGAGATGGCTGGATGGCATCACGGACTCGATGGACATGAGTCTGAGTGAACTTCAGGAGATGGTGATGGACAGGGAGGCCTGGCATGCTGCAATTCATGGGGTCGCAAAGAGTTGGACACGACTGAGTGACTGAACTGAACTGAACCCTTTAAAGAAGAGGGGACAAGTGATGGGAGAAAGCATACTCCCACACAAGAGAATGCCCAGAAAGTACCAACCCACTTGTCATTTGTGGTATTGATTCCAATCACTAAACAACTTACCTCTGATTAAATTATTTTTGTGTGATTTTTGTCAGTATTTGTATTTGTCCTCCCATTCTATTTGCCTTAAAACATTATGGTCTTTAGTATAATTTATCAAATTATACTGCAGAAAAAGAAGCCATGGTTCATTCCTGTTATGGGTTAAGTTGTGTATCCCCATATGATTGAAGTGAAAGTCCTAACCTCTAGTATATCAGAATGTGATCCTATTTGGAAACAGCATTGGTGTAGATGTAATTTGTTAAGATGAGATCATACTGGATCAGGGTGGACCCTCGTTCAATGTCATTAGTGACATTAAAAAAGATCTTCATGTCCCAGATGACCACACTGGTGTGACCACTCACCTAGAGCCAGACATCTGGATTGCGAAGACAAGTAGGCCTTAGGAAGCATCACTACAAACAAAGCTAGTGAAGGTGATGGAATTCCAGTTGAGCTATTCCAAATCCTAAAAGATGATGCTGTTAAAGTACTGTATTCAGTATGCCAGCAAATCTGGAAAACTCAGCAGTGGCCACAGGACTATAAAAGGTCAGTTTTCATTCCAATCGCAAAGAAAGGCAATGCAAAAGAATGTTCAAACTACCACACAATTGCACTCATCTCACATGCTAGCAAAGTAATGCTCAAAATTCTACAAGCCTGGCTTCAACAGTACATGAACTGTGAAATTCCAGATGTTCAAGCTGGATTTAGAAAAGGCAGAGGAAGCAGAGATCAAATTGCCAACATCCAATGAATCATTGAAAAAGCAAGAGAGTTCCAGAAAAACATATACTTTTGCTTTATTGACTATGCCAAAGCCTTTGACTGTGTGAATCACAACAAACTGTGGAAAATTCTTCAAGAGATGGGAATTCCAGACCACCTGACCTGCTTCCTGAGATATCTATATGCAGGTTAAGAAGCAACAGTTAGAACTGCACATGGAACAAGAGACTGGTTCCAAATTAGGAAAGGAGTATGTCAAGGCTGTATATTGTCACCCTGCTTATTTAACTTTTATGCAGAGTACATCATGAGAAATGCCAGGCTGGATGAAGCACAAGCTGAAATCAAGATTGCCGGGAGAAATATCAATAACCTCAGATACACAGGTGACACCACCCTTATGACAGAAAGTGAAGAAGAACTAAAGAGCCTCTTGATGAAAGTGAAAGAAGAGAGTGAAAAAGTTGGCTTAAAACTCAACATTCAGAAAACTAAGGTCATGCCATCTGGTCCCATCAGTTCATGGCAAATAGATGGGGAAACAGTGAGATACCTTAGTTTTTGGGGTTCAAAAATCACTACAGATGGTGACTGCAGCCATGAAATTAAAAGACGCTTGCTCCTTAGAAGAAAAGCTATGACCAACCTAGATAGCATATTAAAAAGCAGAGACATTACTTTACCAACAAAGGTCCATCTAGTCAAAGCTATGGTTTTTCCAGTGGTCATGTATGGATGTGAGAGTTGGACATAAAGAAAGCTGAGTGCTGAAAAACTGATGCTTTTGAACTGCGGCATTGGAGAAGACTCTTGAGAGTCTCTTGGACTGCAAGGAGATCCAACCACTCCATCCTGAAGGAAATCAGTCCTGAATATTCATTGGAAACACTGATGCTGAAACTGAAGCTCCAATGCTTTGGCCACCTGATGCAAAGAACCGACTCATTGGAAAGGATCCTAATTCTGGGAAAGGTTGAAGGTGGGAAGAGAAGGGGACAACAGACGATGAGATGGTGGGATGGCATCACTGACACAATGGACATGAGTTTGAGCAAGCTCCGGGAGCCGGTGAAGGACAGCGAGGCCTGGCGTGATGCAGTCTATGGGGTCACAAAGAGTCAGACAGAATTGACTGAATGAACTGACTGAGTGATTTTAGGAAAAGAGAGAAAGGTGGACACAGACATAGACACAAATGGAGAGAAGGTCATATGACAATGGAGGCAGCGAGGGGAATGATGCAGTTTTAAGCCAGGGAATGACAAGAATTGCCAGGAACCACTGTAAGCTAGGAAGAAGAGAGGAAATATTCACTTCTTGAGTGAAGGATTGTTGCTAAAGGTGAAGCTCTAATCCTTTGGCCACCTGATGCAAAAAGCTGACTTCTTGGAAAAGACACTGATGCTGGGAAAGACTGAGGACAGGAGGAGAAGGGGACGACAGAGGATGAAAAGTTTGGATGGCATCATCAACTAAATGGACATGAGTTTGAGCAAACTCTGGGAGATAATGAAGGACAGGGAAGCCTGGCATGTTGCAATGAGGTCTTGAAGAGTCAAATACAATTGAGTGACTGAACAACAACAAGTGCCTTTAGAGGAAGCTTAGCTCTACTGCACCCTTGATTTTGGACTTCTGGCTTCCAGAGCCATGAAAGAATACACTTTTGTTGTAAGCCATCAAGTTTGTGACACTTGGTTATAGACTCTGCAGAAAACTAATACAATTCCTTCTCAAGATTTTAAAGAAGTAGAAAGGAAACAAAGAATACCCAAGAAGTAGGTTTGGAGTGCATTTGGAAGAGCCATGGGTTAGGCAGTCACGTGACCCAGACTTTAGTCTGACTCTCTGTAATGTGTGATCCTATAATGTATAAAATTGTTTCCTCACCTATAAAATGGGAAGATAAAACTGCCTGGCCAGCTTACCTTACATGAGTATTATTATTATTGTCTGTGATCTATCCTGAATAGCAAATGAAATAACACATGGAAGACATTTGAAATTTGTAAAATCAATCCAAATGTGAGGTGTTAGTCTTTGATTTAAATACATTTAAATTAGATTTAAATAAATCCAGTGAATTGGCTTTTTAAAAACAGCATTTTACAAAAACTATTGGAGAATGTAGGTCCACTATGAGAGACAGGAGCCCTGGTGTTCTGATTAAGAGGAAGGAAAAATATTTAATTGGTCCCAGGTGGATTCACATGTCTGCATACTGAAACATTTCTTGTTATTGTTCTTTTGTTAACAATTCAGGATGTGAAAAATTAAGCCTATCCATTTTTTAAAATATCTGAAATAATTCTTTCACTCCCTTGGCATTATCAGAGGAGAGTGAATTACTACTACCTATGAAAGAGTTTCATTTTCTATAAAACATATCTTTTTTTCCGAATTTAAGTGACACCCTCACACAGGTCATTCATTTTTAGTGAGTTTTACTCACCACCAACATTAATAATACATATAGAAAAGATCCCATTAGTATAAATTTTCAAGTCTTAAAATATAACACAAAAACAGAAAATGACTCATAATTGGCTAAAGGTGACCCTTAAATATACCCCAAAATGGAAAGTTGAATCATTTTCCTAAATGACAAAGAGGGAAGAGATCTAGCCCATTTCTATCCTCAAGCTCAGTGCCTTGAACAACCCCACTCATCACATATGCATACAAAAGAGCAGGGAAGAAAACCTTTTAATGTAGGGACTAAAAATAGATAGCAATTGCTTCAGGATCTGCTGACACTACCTGTTCCCTGTGATGCTGAAGGACTCATATTTTTGAGGACAAAGGCTTCCAGGTACTTTCTATATATAGTAAGTCATCTTGGCAGGTGATGACAAGATATCACAAACCAAACCACTACAGAGCTCTTTCTCCCCATTACTCAAGACTATTCAACTGTTAATTAATAACAGGGATGACAGAAGATACGTGTTTGAATAGAATAAGCATCAAATAAATGTTTGTTGCTGTTATTGACACACTCAAACTGGCAACGCAAAGATGTTTAGTGTACATTCCAAAACTCATAATCTCCCTGTTTGGATCACCTTTCATAAACAATGATGATGGTGACTACAATGATGAAGACGAAGATGGTGATCAAAATAATAGCTAATAATTGCTGAGCTGACTCTTTGGTAAAGATCCTGATGCTGGGAAAGATTGAGGGCAGGAGGAGAAGGGGCTGACAAAGGATGAGATGGTTGGATGGCATCACCAACTTGATGGACATGAGTTTGAGCAAACTCCAGGAGTTGGTGAAGGATAGCTAGGCCTGGCGTGCTGCAGTCCATGGGGTCGCAAAGAGTTGGACATGATTGAGAGACTGAACAACAATTGCTGAGGGCCTGTTATGTGTCAAAAGCTGCACTGGAGATTTCCTGTGTCCTTTATATTGACTTCAATTCAATGTAAGAAGATGAACACTCAATATCACTAGGGCTCTGAAATTCTATGTGACTGCCTCAGTGTCACACAGCCCAGACAACAGCCCAGGTCTGTGTGTGTCCCAAATCCATAGTGCTTTCAACTAGACAACTTCTGTGACCATTTGTGCTTTTTTGAAAAATTTCTTTATAACAAGATGAAAAAAAAAATATTCACCATTTTTGGTAAGTTTGTTTGCTCATATCCATGCTCATAAAATGATGTCATTTTCATTATACAGATGAGGGAACTGAAGGTCAGAAAGACTAAGTAACCAGACTCACACCACAGACCTAAAAAGTGGAAGCAGCTGGAGCTATACCTGGATCCCTCTCCAATGTCTATATTTTTACTGACTGATCTCATTTAATAAAGAAAAAACAGTGAACTGTTCATTCTCACCTCTCCTTCCCTCTGTCTTCCCATTACCAGAGCAGACATCTAAGCTACCAAAACAAAAGGGAAACAGATAGCCAGGAAATGGTCAATATCCCAATCCAGGCCTGCCCTGGTTCTAGATATCCCAGCATGAGGGTAAACATTTCAAGAGATTTAAGATACTAGCCAAACCCTTGGAAAGAGCCGTCCTGAGAAGGTGTGTGGAGGTAAAGGGTATACCAAGGAGAGCCAAAGACCGTAAGAGAAGCTAGTGAAGCTCTCTCCCTGCCTTCTGAGCACGTGCCCTGCTCTGCTAAGTTGTTCAGACATGTCCAACTCTTTGCGACCCCATGGACTGTTGCCCACCAGGCTCCTCTGTCCATGGAATTCTCCAGGCAAGAATACTGGAGTGGGTTGCCATGCCCTTCTCTAGTGGATCTCCCCAACCCAGGGATCAAACCCAAGTCTTCCGCATTGCAGGAGGTTTCACAGCATAGTGGCTTCCAAATGACCAAAGCCAAACAGATTCTTCCAGAAGGAAGTGGCCAAAAGTAACCAGAGGGGCTTAGTTATGTGACAGCAACTTAGCACGTATGCACGCAATGCATGTAAAGAAACCACAGTGTTTTGTACATGATAAGTACTAAAAAAATATCAGTTATTATGACTAATTAAGTGACTACATTAGGCTGGTCATATGAAATTACCATTTTTATAGGTCAAACAGTCAAATATTGGCAATTCCATATTATTCAATCTAATATATATATAATGAAGACCTAATGTTCTTCATTTATAAAGAGCTCTACAATGTTGAAAAAAAAAAACCAGTGAGGAACTGAGCAAAAAATACAACCAGGCAGTACACATTTTAAATGGCAAATAAATGTATGAAAGCTGTTGCATCTTACCAACAACAAAAATATTGGATTGGCCAAAAAGTTTTGTTTGCATTTTTCCATAGGATACTATGGGAAACCTTAAAAAACTTTTTGATCAACCCAATATATAAATTCAAGGAACAATAAGATATTTATACTTACATCAGTGTTCATTGTTGACATTATATAAAGTATATTCAAAGCTATAGGTGTGCAGGCACTCTCACATACTATTGGCTCTGTGCTGTGCTTAGTCACTCAGTTGTGTCCAACTCTTTGTGATCCCATGAACAGCAGCCCACCAGGCTCCTCTGTCCATAGGATTCTCCAGGCAAGAATACTGGAGTGTGTTGCCATTTCCTTCTCCAACTGGCTCCATAGTACAGTGGTTAAAAAAGCATGGATTTCAAGAATCAACACGCCTGGATCTGAATCCCAATTTTATCAGAAAGCTATCTGTGTGAACTTGGTCAGATAATCATATCTTTTTTTCACCTCACTTTCTTCTTGCAATAAAGTGAGGATGATAACTGGCTCTATCTCATAGTAGTCTGTGAAGATGAAATAAGTTCATTTACATAAAGCACTTTGAATAGGATCTGGCTTAGAGTAAGTACTATGTAGGGGTTTTTCTAAAATTGTCATTATTGTTATTGTTGGTGGAATTAAGTCACTGACCCACTTCTCAAGGCCCCAAATCTGAAAGTCACTCTAGATAACATCCATCTCCAAATGATTAAATTATTCTACTCAGTGTAAAATTACTGAAAAAAATGCATTCATGTCTATATTTCCATCATGACTGCCATTCAGGCTTTCAAAAAAAATCTCCTCATCATCCCATAATTTCATAATTACATTCAATTTTCCCTGTATCTCCCCTGCCCACTAATTCTTTTTTCCATTCTACCACCTAGGTTTTCTTTCTTAAACCCCACATGGACCACAGGCTTCCCTGGTGTCTCAGTGGTAAAGAATCCGCCTGCCAATGCAGGAGATGAGGGTTCGATCTCTAGGTCAGGGAGATCTCCTGAGGAGGAAATGGCAATCCACTCCAGTATTCTTGCCTGGGAAATCCCACGGACAGAGGAACCTGGGGGCTACAGTCCATGGACTCTCAAAAGAGTCAGACATGACTGAGTGACTTTTCTATTTCTGCTTTAGAGAAGATGGAATTCCCTTATAGAAACTCAGCCAAAATCCATCTAGCTGTTTCTCTGGCTGTACCTGCATCCCCCAGGGCTCTGTCACAGATATGAATGATGTGCTATGTATCAGCCAGAGTCTCTATCTCAGGCTTTTGTGTGGAAAGTAGAGGTTGCAATAAGTTGAGCAGCAGCTCTTGGTTGGCTTTGCAAGGGAGAAATTCTCTGCTGTATGCATTGCATTCTGAATAAGCTGAAGCACCAAATATAGGAAAATGTTTGTAAATATCAGCTTCTGGATTGACAAGTATACACTGTTGTCTGTAAAACAGATAGCTAGTGGGAAGCTGCTCTATGGCACAGGGAGCTCAGCTCACAGCTCTCCGATGACCTAGAGGAATGGGAGAGAGTCCAAGAGGAAGAGAATATATGCATACTTGTCTCAGATGGTTAAGAATCTGCCTTCAATGCGGGAGACCTGGGTTTGATCCCTGGGTTGGGAAGATCCCCTGGAGAAGGAAATGGTAACCCACTCCAGAATTCTTGCCTGGAGAATCCCACAGACAGAGAAGCCTGGTGGGCTGCCTGTGACTCATGGGGTCACAAAGAGTCGGACACAACTGAGTGACTAACAAAAAGTAAAAAAAAAAATAATAGCTGATTCACCCTGTAGTACAGCATACACTAACACAACATTGTAAAGCAATTATACTCCAATTTTAAAAATCAACTTTTTTTCAGGAGATTACTTTCTCTGTTGCCCCTACCTAAAAAGGTTATTCTCCCACAAAATTATAGCATATTCTTTAATACCTTGAAAGTCAACAAATTAAGGTAATGATTGGCCATTTAGAAAAATAAAAATCTATACAAACAACTGAATCAACTGTTGGGACTGTCACATCAATCAGTAACATCTAGACAAATATTTAGCACAACTGTATGAAAATAGGGTAAGCAGATGTAGATGTGTGATAGTGAAAAGAAGATGGAGTTCAAGATCAAACAGAGATGAGTTTCATTCCTAACTCCACCACTTCTAACTCTGGCCTTGGATCAGTTCCTTATGCTCTTGAGCCTTGGTCTTTTCCTCATCTGTAAAATGGAGAAAAACAAGTTTGTAATGATGAGCAAAGGAGATGGGGTTTATGGAATTGGCTTATAAAGTCTTCTACAAACCTTTGCTATCAGACTTCCCTGGTGGCTCAGTGGTAAAGAATATGCCTGACAGTGCAGGGCACATGGGTTCAATCCCTGATCTGGGACGATCCCACATGCCGCAGGGCAATTAAGCCCATGTGCCACAGCTACTCAGCCTGTGCTCTGGAGCCCAGGAGCTGCAACTATTGAGTCCATGTGCCACAACTACTGATGCTTGAATGCTCTAGGGCCCTTGCTCACCAAAACTAGAGAAGAGCCCCATGCAGCAAGGAAGACCCAGCAAAAAAAAGAAAGAAAGAAATAACAGTTAAAAAAAAAAAAAAAAAGCTTTTGTAAAACCCCTTGGCCATCATTATGCTTTAAGCAGGAAGGCATTTAGGGCTGACTTAGTACAATTTCTTCCTTTTACCAATGAAGAGACTTAGGCTTAAAGAAGAGCTCAAACAGCTAGTATGTGGCACATCTAGGCCTAGAACCCATTTCTCTTGTCCCCTGCACTCTTGCTTCCTCCTTGACAAGGGAAACAAAGTGCTTCAGTGTCTCACGGATCCTTGGACTGAATGGATTATATGCTTTGGGGCAGTGAGTCAGCCACTCTTCCTGGGGAGAAAAACAGTTTTCTTAGTACATACTCTTCTTAAGAGCACTTCTCTAGACTTACCAGAGAACACATTCAATCTACTGAGTCACTCTTACCTCACAGCTCAGTGAGTCAGAATCGTATCTATCCCCATCAGAAGTTCAATTTGTTGTCAGGAATAAGATGAAATGAAAAAGAGACATAGATGCACAGAGAGGACATCACTGGCTTATCCTTGGGGCAAAAGCAATTTGAATAGACGAGCAGTAAAAAGGAACACAATCATTAATTTTGCTCTACTGTTGGTGCCTGCCGTAGCAATAAAATGGTAAAACAAACTTAGAGAGTATCATCTGCAGTACCCGGGGGCCACGCGCTGGCATCTGTGAGAGGTACACAGAGAGGAAGGGTAGCTGACAGGAAGATATACAACCTAGATACTCATATCCATCCTACTAAGGACTATGACCTTAGACATGTCCTTTAACCTCAAGGAACCTCTGGTCTATACAGTGAAGGATGATGCTAGCTCTGCCAGCCTTCTAGGACTGAGTAAGGTTCAAATGCAACACAGGGATGATGTGAGGACTCAATAAGATAAGAAATCAAAAGCCCCCACTCAAGGCCAGATGGTCAGTTGCCCTCAATAAATATTAACTACTGTTATTACTGTTGTAATTCAGTTTGTCATTGTGTAGCACTTTTCTTTTTCATAGGACTCCTTCTCCACAGTGACTAGCAATAAAGCTTTTCTAGAAAAAGGGACCCCCAGTTAGTAAGAGGTGGGGATAAATCAGGCAGAAAAGAGAGGTCAAAGGTTCAGAGGCCATAGAGCCTGGTGGTGAAGAGGATGGGCCATGGGTCATGCGGATCAGTTATTAGTCGGGCAATGCCTCCTACCTGCATCAGCAGGCACAAGGCATTCAGCCAAGCCATGCTTCAGTTTGCCCATTCCTAAGCTGAGATCACAGGCTCTATTGCTTGAGGCTGTTGTGAGGGTTAAATGAGATAGAGGATTCAGTGCCTCAAACGCCTGGCACAGAGAAATCATTGGATAACTTGTTAAAGTGAGACGATATACATCAAAGCACATTGTAAACTCTGAAGTGATATAAACATGTAAGAAATTATTATAACAAGAACAAAATTCTATGTAAAACACCAATGCTTAGTTAATTGCTTAAGTGTTATGGGAAAATTCATTATCCTGTCCAAATGTAAAACAAGCTCATTTACAGCAGTTTCCCCTACAGCTGTGCCAGTGATGAGGTGGGGAATATTTCAAGGTTTCTTTTTCAACACAGCTGCTTTATGTATTATTCTCAATTTTCTCCATTCTTTTCAATTTGATCCTTTGGACTGCAGCTTTTATACTTCGAAAATGGCCAGACTAGCAGACATTTAGTGAAGGTAACTGGCAAATGCGGAACTGAGCACTCCAAAGCAAGTTAGAATTCAAATGAGATTCTTTACTCCAAAAGTTTCTCCCAGATAAATGTTTTGATATCATTATCCTTCATATATGGAATATTCCAGAAAAGAAAGTTCATTTGCCTTCAGAACTTATTTTAGGGATGTATTTTTTATAAATAGCTATTGTTATTTTTTTAAAAAAGGAAAATAAATTTTATGGTTAAGTAATATTTTGGAGAAAAAAAAGAGAGGGATCTAGATGACTAAGAATCTTAATAGTTGTAATATCATACTGCTGAGATCTTGGTGAAATACACACATACACACAGATACACACACATAGTTAAATTTAAATGATTTCAAGACCCCTTTGCTTCAATTTTATCGTCTATCTTGGAAATAAAGAATTAAAAATGAAATGCATCCAGAAGATCACATTAGTCTAGACTCCTATCCAAACTAGAAACTGCTTCTAGAGGCTCCCAAGCAGATGCAGTGTCCTGCATACAGCACCTTCCAATGACAGAGCAGCCTGTTCCAGATCCATTGCTAGAAATGGGTGCCTTGCAGAGTAGCCAGAAATGGTACTAGCATTTCTCTATAGCAGACTGGTTGGGAAGAGGAGACTTGTCTTGAAAATGCACTTGCCAAGCAAGCATGTTGTGCTTACCAAGGAGTGTGCGTTTACAAGACGTGGCTGGGGAGTGGGGAAAAGCCATGAACCTTAAAGTTGACTAAACGTCCTGTTCCAACCACCCACTGATACCTCTACTGCTCCCAGAAATTCCTGTCTTCCCAGTTCTGCCCTGGGCAGAACATATGTGTGATATTGCTGGTTTACAGAGTCACAGTCAAAGGCCTAATGCCAGGGGTTTTGAATATGTTAAAACTAGCTTATACAAATAAACCACTAAATCATCATGATTTCCATAGATCAGTCATGTTGAGATTCCAAAAGGGGGGATGGTGGATTCAAGCAGCAAGAGATATTGTCAATAAAAATTAATTAAGAAATTATGTATCAATCAATAATCTTCTAAAGTCTTGTAGTGACCTCTGCTACTCTATTTAAGCATAAATAAGATAATCAACCATGTTACCTATCTGGAGATTAGACCTTTTCCAATTAACTTGGCTTAATTAACTCTCTAAGGTACTGAACTTTAGATGCCTCAGATGCTGTACTTTAAGATTATTAAAACTGGAGTACTCATAGAACTTACTGTTATTTTTATCACTACAATTATGTTTGTTCATGAGACAAACGGAATTCAATATTTAAATCCATATGTGTGGTGGACTAAGGAGTTATAAGATCAAAAAATATGAGCCCAATAAAGACAACTGAAATAAACCAAAATGAAAGACTCTGGAGACATGTTTTTGTTCCCTCATTAAGGATTATAGGAAAGGAAGTCACTTTGCTTGTGGGAACCATATGAGGTATGTGAAGGGGCCAGCTGAAATCATTCACCTTCCTATTCTGCTGGCTCCCTATCTCATGGAGACAATGCCAGAAGATGGGAACATCCTCAGCTTCCTTTCCACATTCCCATCTACCTTGGTACCCCTTCTTCCTGCCTCCCCTGTGAGGGAAGGCATAGTCCTGCCTTCCATTTAAGTAAGGTTCCTCCCTCCGTAGGGACCTTGCTTCATCACACAGCCAATATCACTCTATACCTTCAACCCCTCTCTCTCTACTGGCTCCTTCGCTTTGTTTAATACAAAGGTTTGATGGTAAGGAATCTGCCTGCAATGCAGGAGACCTGGGTTCAATTCCTGGGTCAGGAAGATCCCCTGGAAAAGGAAATGGCAATCCACCCCAGTATTCTTGCCTGGAGAATTCCATAGACAGAGGAGCCTGGTGGGCTACAGTCTATGATGTCACAAAGAGTCGGACATGACTAAGTGACTAACACACACTGAGCCAAGAAACAATACACTCCCTTAACCTCCTCCAACTCTAATGCTATCTTCCTGTTTCTTGAAAGATTTCTCTGTATTCCTTGTATTGCCATTCTCCACAACCTCAGCCATGCCTGACCTGCCTGGAGTCTGACTTCTGCTTCCACCACATCACTGATGCTGCTCTCACAGTAGTCTTCACAACTTCTTAATCCAATGACCACATCTCAGTCCTCACCTTTTTTTTTTTTTTTCAATTGCGGTCAAATTCACATTTAGATAAAGTTAACCTCAGATATGCAGATGATACCACCCTTGTGGCACAAAGTGAAGGGGAACCAAAAAGCCTCTTGATGAAAGTGAAAGTGGAGAGTGAAAAAGTTGGCTTAAACCTCAACATTCAGAAAACGAAGATCATGGCATCTGGTCCCATCACTTCATGGCAAATAGATGGGGAAACAGTGGAAACAGTGTCAGACTTTATTTTGGGGGGCTCCAAAATCACTGCAGATGGTGATTGCAGCCATTAAATTAAAAGACACTTACTCCTTGGAAGGAAAGTTATGACCAACCTAGATAGCATATTCAAAACAGAGACATTACTTTGCCAACAAAGGCCCATCTAGTCAAGGCTATGGTTTTTCCTGTGGTCATGTATGGATGTGAGAGTTGGACTGTGAAGAAAGTTGAGCGCCGAAGAATTGATGCTTTTGAACTGTGGTGTTGGAGAAGACTCTTGAGAGTCCCTTGGACTGCAAGGAGATCCAACCAGTCCATTCTGAAGGAGATCAGCCCTGGGTGTTCATTGGAAGGACTGATGCTAAAGTTGAAACTCCAATACTTTGGCCACCTCATGCAAAGAGTTGACTTATTGGAAAAGACTCTGATGCTGGGAGGGATTGGGGGCAGGAGGAGAAGGGGACGACAGAGGATGAGATGGCTGGATGGTTTCACCGACTCAATGCACATGAGTTTGATTGAACTCCAGGAGTTGATGATGGACAGGGAGGCCTGGCGTGCTGCAATTCATGGGGTCACAAAGAGTCGAACATGACTGAACGACTGAACTGAACTGAACTGAACCATTTCACAGGGTACAGTTCAGTGGCATTTAGTACATTCATTTTCTATCATACTGAAAAGAGGCTCTGTAACCATTAAGCAGTCTCTCCCCAGACCCCCCACTTCCCCTCAGCTCCTGGCAACCAAGAATATGCTTTCTTGTTTGTATGGATTTAACCTATTCAAGAGATTACATATATGGGGCATCTTTAGTGGCTCATCAGTAAAGAATTTGCAATGCAGGAGCCACAGGAGATCCAGGTTTAATTTCTGGGTCAGGAAGATGCCCTGGAAAAGAGCACGGCAACCCACTCCAGTATTCTTGCCTGGAGAATCCCATGGACAGAAGAGCCTGGTGGACTACAAAGAGTCAGACATGACTGAGAGACTAAACAACAACAAATTTATGTTGCTTCTTTTTCGGCTGGTCTTCGTCTTTTTTGCCCTTTCAGAGGCATGTGACACTGCTCTCCTCCCTTATCAATCCTGTGTTCCGTTGCCTATTGAAATAGACCACTCCCTCACCTCCTCTGATTTCTCTCCTCATACTCTCTCTCTTCTGGGCCCCTTCAACATCTGTGTTCCCAAGAACCCAGCCTCAGTCCTCTTCTTTTTCCACTCTCTGCACTCTGCATCCCTATTCTACCACACCAACTACCAATGGCCTAGGCGACATCTTTGTCTGTTTCTAGTACAGATCAAGGTGTACTATTCCCAGGATGTAAAGAAAAGTGAAACAGGAATATCTGGGACCTCAATCTGCAAACTATGTTCAAGATGGCTGCAGAACACTTTGTGTTGATTCCCAATCTTCCACCACCCAGAAAAAGCCAGACAATGGGAGACAGAGAAGGATCTGGAACCAAATACCTCTCATAATACCCTCCTCTCCACTGGCACATTTTCTACCCTTCAAACCACATATACACAATATCAGTTCAGTAGAGAAAGAAGTCAGAGTATGTGTCATGTGGACAGAACAATTGGTTGACTCAATTTTTCATTTTTCAACCTATTGCTTTGTTGTCAGACACAGCTTCAGTGCGAAGTTTTAGCAGCAGGGGGAAGGTTCCATTTCAGCAATTTAAGCTCTTATTTTCTTTTCCCCTCCTCAAACTGACTCACCTTTGGCTAAAAGAAATATACAATCAGCACACATTGACTCAAAGGACTATGCGATTTACATCTTAATGCAGAGTAGTATGTCTCCTTGCAATTCTCTTGGGAACCACCTATTGTGGCACATTTTTGTCTTTTGCTTTTGGTTTCACTCTATATCTCTTTGTGATTTTAACAAGTAACAAAGATCGATGCTTTAGGTTTTGCATGGAAGCTCTGGACAGGGTTATATCAATAGAGTTTCTTTTGCTTCTAGCCATTCCCCAGGGGCCAAAAAGGACAGAAGTCGTTAGGAGGGTGCTAGTGTTTCAAGAGAAGCATTTCTGTTGATATTAATAAAACTAACTGGAAATCATTCATTCAACATATAACAAGAATGTTTACCATATAGTCCCATAGCCCTCTTGACATGCATCCCTAGTATTGCAATTAACATACTGAGAAGAAATGTTGTTCACCTTTTTCTATTTTTCTTCTTTAGACTGTGAGTTTCTTGGGGCAAGGACCATGTCTCGTCAATTATTGTATCTCCTATGCATAAGTGTCCACTCATTCATATAGGTCATTGATTACTATTTACTGAGTGCCTACTAGGTGCCAGACATTGTTCTATGCACTGGGTATTCAGCAATGAATAAAACAGATAAAGATCCCTAACACTTCTGGTGTTTACATTTTCAGTGTGTGTTTTGGTGGGGAGAGTGGACAATAAATAGGAAAATAAAATATGCAGTATGTTACATGACGGCAAGTGCTATGGATAAAAATGAAACAGGGGAGAGGGTAGGAAGTGGGGTGGATATGAAGGTGGTAGTTTTCAATAGGATGGTCATGGGAAGTCTTACTGAGAAGGCGACATCTGAATGAATACCAGAAGGAGGGGCAGGATCAAGCTTCCTGTGTATCTGTGGGAAAAGTATTTGAGGCAGAAGGAACAACAAATGCAGGGGCTTTTAAAGGCAATTGTAGAAACTTGACTTTTATTGTAAATGAGATAGGAAGCCATGGGAAGGCTCTGAGGGGAATGAGAGGATCTGACTTATAGTCTAACACATCCACTCTGGCTGCTTTGAACAGAATTAAGTGCAGAGGGCAAGAGTAAGGCACATAGGTAATTTATGAGGCTACTGTATTAATAACAATTCAGGCAAGAGATGATGCTGGCTTGGACCAACATGGGAGAGGCAGAGGTCAGGAGAATGGTCAAGTTCTAGATATATTTTTAACAGAACATTGAAAGGATTTGCCAGAGGATCGGACATGGGCAAGAGAGAGAAGGGATTGAGGCAGGACTTGAGGTTTTTTTTGACTGGGAAAATGGTAGGAGAGAACTGCCATTTATAGAGATGGAAAACACTCCAGAAGGAGCATATTTGGGGAGTGAAGGATCAGGAGGTCAGTAGGAGTTCTGTGAAGCTGAAGACGTCTACTAGACACCAAAGGAGGGATGGTAAGCAAACAGATGGAAGTCTGCACTGAGAGCTCGTGGGAGAGGTCTAGGGGAGAGAGAGATATGGGCACAAAGATGGTATTTAAAGCCATGAGCAGAAGGAGGGGAGGAGTGCAGATGGAGTAAAGATAAAAAATGGGGAAAAGAGGGTGGGCCAGCAAAAGAAACTAAGAGGAATGGCTAGTAAGGGAAGAGAAAGCTCAGGAAGCTGTGGTGTTCTCAGTGAGTTTCATAGAGAAGAAACTGATCACCTCAGTCAAATGCTTCTGGTGGATCAATCAAAATAAGAACTTGGAGTGGATCATTGGGTTTAACAGAGTAAAGGTCAGAGGGGACCATGAGAAAAGCCATTTTATGGAGTCAAAAGGCTGAGACAACTGGATTCTAGGGAAGATGAGAGAAGAGCAAGTGACCATCCAGGAGGAGAGAAAATGGAGATGGGGAGCACAGGCAACTTGTTTTGGGAGTTTTTCCTGTTTTTACTCTGTTGAGAGGTAAAGAAAGAGTGGTAACCAGAGAGGAACGTGGCATCGAGAGTTCTTCCTTAATTGAGAAAAACTGTGATATCTGATGGGGATGCAAATGATCCAGTAGTGAAAAGAAAATGGATGATGCAGAAAGGAGAGAAAATGCTGATGACAAGGTTCCTGACCAGCAGGTGAGAAGGGAGGAGTGTAGAGCAAGAATGACCAACTCTTGGACTTTCCTGGTGGTCCAGTGGTTAGGCCTTGGCACTTTCATTGTTGGGGCCTGGGTTTGATCCCTGGTTGGGGAACTAAGATCCCTCAAACTAAGTGGCATGGAAAGAAAGAAAAAACAAGAGAGAGAGATAATAAAAAAAGAATGAACAACTCCAATGAGAACTTCCAATACCAGGTGTCAACTACAAATTGGCACTTGCCAAGGGCATATGCCATCTGCCTCTGAGGAGACTGATCCCTGTGCCGCTGTAGCTACTGACCTTCAACACCCCTTGAAGACAGTTCAGGGTGGAGAGTGAGGCACTCTTTGCTCCAGAAAAGCTGGTGGAATCGGTCTTTAGATAGCTGGATATTTTCAGGAACTGATTTGATGACTCCAATCCTTGCATCTCCTTGACTCTAGAAAAGCACTAAATCCCTTCATGGTGACGTCAGCTCCTTGTGACTAGCAGAAAACCTTTTGCAAAATAAGAATTTGATACCATGAACTCCCCCTTCGCCAAAATCGTATATGCTGTCCTTCCCCCTGATACCTCAGAGCTATCTGAGGTGCTGTCTCCTGAGTTTCAGTCCTCATTTTGCCTCAAATAAAACTTAACTTGCAACTCTTAAGTTATGCGTCTTCTTTAGTCGACTGTGATGTTTGCATCTCTAAAATTAGACTAGTGGAATTCTTCAAAATGTACGCTCCATGAGGGCAGAGGCGTTTGTATGGTTGGTCCTCTACTATATTCCTGGTGCCTAGGATGGGGCCTGGCACACCAGTTTAAAGACATCTGTTAAATGACTGACTGACTTGCCTTTAATTATGTGATAATGAAAGACCTCAGTGCTTCAAGATGGGCCAAACAGTGCTAGAGAGTTTTGACAACGAAATGTAATGGATTCTACCATCAGGGTTTGGATCTTCAGAAACACACTATGTATTATCAATACACATTTCTGCTTTTATTCATAATCTAAAAGTGCCAGGAAAGCAGATGTTTGGGAGACCTATAGGCAGCACTACCAACACTGTCATAAACATGCCTTAAATTTATATTCAAAACTTAGAAAATGATGGTTCTGGAAGCCACGGTCATTGCTGGGGAACTGTTAAGGAAGTGTTCTGAACACATCTGTTAAACCAAAGCTGCAGCTTAAAGCTGTTGGGAGAAGGTGGAAATTCCCTTCTTTGAGGAAAGTGGAAAACCCAGTTCACAAAGAGGAAGATTTCTTAACTCAGTTCACAATGAGGAAGACTTCTTAAGCACGGTGGCACAAAAAGACATGCCTTGTGAACACAGAGGAGGGAGCCAGGAGAAAGCAATGGGCAGAGCAGTTTCTGTTTGTGGCTGAGTAGAAAAGGACTATAAGACCTTGAGAAGGACAAGAGAGAGCCTGAATTTTGTGGAAAACCACATGTAGTTCAAAGATGGGAACACAGGGCCACCACTGTGCCCCTAGGGCTCTGTGCCAAAGCTTCATTCACCCTCTCTTGCTTTTCTTCACAACTGTGGTACTACAAGATATACATATAATTACCCACAGACCAGGGGAGGAGGGACTTACCAGGTGGCTCAGTGGGTAAAGAATCCACTTGCAATGCAAGGGACTCAGGTTTGATCCCTTGGTTGGGAAGATCCCCTGGAAGAGGGCATGGTAACCCACTCCAGTATTCTTGCCTGGAGAATCCCATGGACAGAGGAACCCGGCAGGCTACAGTCCATAGTCAACTGAAGCAACTTAGCACACACACACACACAGGGGAGGAGGCTTCAAGATGTTATGGAAGTGGCCCACCTCTGGCCTTGCAGCTAAATAAGTGGAAGAGTTCGGTTGTGAAGCCAGATATTTTTCTTTCCCGGCTGCATAGCCACAGTACCATTCCTCCTCTACAAATCATTCTCAGTATCAAATGTTTATCCATTCAATCTTATTCTACATAATTAGCCACTTTACCAGTTAATAGTCACTTAATTTGCTTCTTAAAGTTAATATGAATTTTAGGGGGTGGGCAAAGTTTGGTTGGGTTTACCTGGTGGCTCAGATGGTAAAAAAAAAATCTGCCTGAAATGAAGGAGACCTGGGCCAGGAAGATCCCCTGGAGAAGGAAATGATAACCCACTCAAGTATTCTTGCCTGGGAAATCCCATGGACAGAAAAGCCTGCCAGGCTACAGTCCATGCAGTCACAAAGAGTTGGACACAACTGAGTGACTAACCCCTCCCCTCCCCCCACACACACAGGTTGGTTGGGTTTAAAGCAGTAGAAATTCTCAGCAAGACTCTTGCTTAAAATATATGAATCATTTGTAGATCAACCAAGATGAATTTAACTGAGTCATCGACTGTCACCAGACAGCAGCATACCCTAATTGCAAGAAAAGCATCTAAGGAAAATTCAGTCTCCTGAGTACTGAACTTGCAAAGCTACAGTGCCAAAGCCATGCTGAGCACTGAAGACCTAAGAACATCCTTATTTCCCTTCTGGAGAAATTCTTGTTTGCTGACACACATATACTAAGGTAAGAAAAGGCTAATTATTATGTTTTTATGAGAACTGAATTTTGCATTCAATTAACAGATTAAGTTATTCCATGTTGCTAACAGGCTGTGTTCTCAATGAAACCAAATATTATGACAATTGCCAAGTTTATTTGATAGTTTATTGTATGAATGCTAAAAGTCTATTTTACTGAGTCTTTTTTTTTTTTTTACCCTAAATTAGTTTCTGACTCGAGCCCAGGTTTTAGGTATCATGATTTCCCTGCCATTTTTGGCAATTCTGGGATTCTCCTGGTATGCATTTAGTTTGGTTTCTCCTTTATAGAGTGATGCTCCAGAGCCTAGCAGGCTACAACAGTTGGCTGACTTGGGGGAACCCCCTCCCCACACTTCAACCATAACAACGAAACTATGAGAAAGACGGTAGAACACAGGGAGACTCTGAAGAAGCCTGGCTCCAGAAGTGAACCCCAAAATCCACATCAGGACACCAGGTGATCCTCAGCTTTAGAGCTAGAAAGCTCCTTCTCTTTCATGTAGTCAAACCTGTTCATGTTGTATGTGGGCAAACTAACAACAGCCTGCATGTGGTCACACAGGGCACCGATGAGAAGGCTGAATTGGGAAGCCTGGACACCTGCCTCTCTACCTAGGTCTCTGGAAATTGCCACCCCCCTCCAGGGGCAAGTTTTGCTGGGAAATGACAACTATTTTCTTCTTACAACATCTACATTGAACTGAGGGTGCATTCATGCCATTTCCTGCCCTGGAGGTCAAGCTTTCATTTCACTTTGTGCTTTAGAAGTAAAATAGGGTTCCCTGGGTAGAGGCGGGGTTCTTTGGGAGGCCAGGAGGCAGAGAAGGTCTTCTGGAAATAATAGTCAAGGATCCCAAACTGACCTGAGAGAAGTGAAGAAAGCCCTGAATCTTCTGTGACTTTATCAGAACTCATTAAAAAAGAAGATTGTGATTCTTTCTGAGAAAATATTGGTGCTTTCTTATTTGATTAAAGGGTGACTTCCTGTTTTCTGATACACACATTCATGCCGTGGAATGATGATCTGTCCCATTAATCTTCAGTGACCTGGGAGAACAAGATAAAGCTCCTTTCAAAGTGCCCTGGAAGCATTCCCATGAGATGCAGATGGAAGCCAGTGATTTTCAAAATTGTTCAGAATAATTTCACAATGTTGATGAAAGCAAATATACTCTGCTGCTGACTATAAATTCTCATCCATAAATACATTTTTCCAATGAATCTACTGACCACCCATCTCGTCTCTGAATTCCCATCCTACGCGAATGAGCAGCCCAGACCCACAGAGAATACCCCCTACATCTGGTCTGAGCCTCTGTCTCTGCAGCTTTACTTTGTCTTTATGAATTTAGTACGATCTTGCAGTAAAAACAAGATCACTATCAATTTGTCTGATGTCCCCTGCAAGCAGCTATAGGACATTATAAATTCTCTCTCAAGACCTTTCCCCTCTCACTCTAAGGGATATAAACAGAGTTATTCTAAACCATTTGCTATGTTTTGACATTCTTTTCAGAATAATTATCCTAACGCATCCACAAGAGCAAAGGAGGACATAAAAGATAAGACTGCCAGGGTTTAAGGCAAAGATCAGTTAGAATATCCAGCACTTGTCAAAAATAATATTTAGAAAAAAGAACTCCCCCCCCCAAATATTTTTATGCTGATCTCCACAAGATTGCAAAGGTCATTGGGCCAGAACACACGCTGAACAGCAGGTTTAAAACAGAGAGCTAGACATCCAGTCTTATGTGAATAAAAGAATGTACTGCACCAAGAACTGTGTTTTTCTTTGATGAAAACATAAAAATAAAAAATAAAGTGTCCCAAAGATAGCAAGGTTGTGGCAGTTAGTCTGATTCCAGATGATGGAATTAACTAAACAACTTCATTTATAAGAAATCCAACTTAAAAAAAATATATATGCCAGCCCATCCAGTTTGCCTGGTACTTGGTACTGAGAGGCAGAATCAGTTAGGAGGTTGAGGGGGAGCTGAAATTTGAAGCTAAATAATCAGAGTCCAGTGCCAGTGCTCTTAATCAGGAGTGCTGTAAGAAATGGGGATCAGATAAAACTCAGAGATGGGATGTGTGGTCACTTCAAAGATATTTACCCACTCTTTCCTCTAAGTTCTATTTTTCGCCCTTTGTTAATTTCTCATTCAAGTTTCTCAAGTCTGTCCTCCAGATACCCCATCCTTCAAGGACAATTCTTTGGCATCTCTTTCATAAAGAGGTTTCCAAAAAGACATTGCTTGCGTGTGTGTATGTGTGCATCTGAGAATATTTTTATTTGTACAGAAAGAACATTTACATATATTTTAAAATTTCTTCTTTTTACATTTTATTTATTTTTAATTGGTAAACAATCACTTTACAGTTTTGTGTTGGTTTCTGCAGTACAACAAGACAAATACATCATAATTATATATTTTTATATCTCTTCCCTCCTGAGCTTCCTTCTCCTGCTCCCATCCCATCCCTCTAGCTTGTCATAGAGAACCAGGCTGGGCTCCTTGTATTATTTAGCAACTTCCCACTATTTTACACATGATAATGTATATAGGTCAATGTCACTTTTTCAATTTGTCCCACCCTCACCTTCTCCCGCTGTGTCCACAACTCCATTCTCTACTAGGTTCATCAGTACCATTTTTCTAGATTCCATATATATGTGTTAATATATGATACTGTTTTTTCTCTTTCTGACTTACTTCACTGTGTATAAGAGATGCTAGGTTCATCCACCTCCCTGCAATACAACTGACTCAAGTTCATTCCTTTTTATGGCTGAGTAATATTCCATTGTTTAAATGTACCACAACTTCTCTATCCATTCATATGTTGATGGGCATCTAGGTTGCTTCCATGTCCTGGCTATTGTAAATATTGATGCAATGAACATTGGGGTACATATATCTTTTAGAGTTGTAGTTCTCTCAGAGTATATGACCAGTAGTGGGATTGCTGGATCATATGGTAGAATTATTCCTAGTTTTTTTTTTTTAAAGGAATTTCCATGCCTAAGGATAAACCTACCTAAAGATACAAAAGGCTTATATGCAGAAAACTATAAGACATTGATGGAAGAAATCAAAGACAATGCAAACAGATGGAGAGATATACCATCTTCTTGGATTATATGAATCAGTATTGTCAAAATGACTATACTACCCAAAGCAATCTACAGATTCAGTGCGATCCCTATCAAATTACCAATGGCATTTTTCACCAAATTAGAGCAAGAAAATTTCACAATCTCTATGGAAACAAAAAAGAACCTGATTAGCCACAGCAATCTTGAGAAAGAAAAATGGAGCTGGAGTAATCAACCTTTCTGACTTCAAATTATACTACAAAGCTACAGTCATCAAGACATTATGGTACTGGCACAAAAACAGAAATATAGACCAATGGAACAAGATAGAAAGCCCAGAGATAAACCCATGCACCTATGGACACCTTATTTTTGACAAAGGAGGCAAGAATATACAATAGAGAGAAGACAGCCTCTTCAATAAGTAGTGCTGGGCAGCTACATGTAAAAGAATGAAATTAGAACACTCCATAACACCATACACAAAAATAAACTCAAAATGGATTAAAGTCTTAAATGTAAGTCCAGAAACTATAAAGCTCCTAGAGAAAAACATAGAAAGTACACTCTGACATAAATTACAGCATGATTCTCTCTGATCCACCTCCTAGATTAATGGAAATAAAAACAAAAATAAACAAATGAGACCTAATAAAAGTTAAAAGCTTTTGCGCAGCAAAGGGAACTATAAACAATATATAGCTGTTTATATCTTGTTTATATCTACAGCTGTTTATAGTTGTCTTTCAACAAAAAAAGACAACCCTCAGAATGGGAGAAAATAATTGCAAAGGAAGCAACTGACATAGGGTTAATCTTCAAACTATATATGCAGCTCATACAGCTCAGTATCAGAAAAACAAACAGCCCAAACCAAAAAAAAAAAAAAAAAAGGGCAGAAGATCTAAACAGACATTTATTCAAAAAAGACATACAGGTGGCCAATAAACAAGAGAAAAAAAATGCTCAATGTCACTCATTATTAGAAAAGTGCAAATCAAAACCACAATGAAGTATCACCTCACATTGGTCAGAATAGCCACCATCGAAAATCTACAAACAATAAATGTTGTAGAAGGTATGGAGAAAAGGGAACCCTCTTGCATTGTTGATAGGCATGTAAACTGATACAGCCACTACGACAGTTCTTTTACAGGACACTTGTAAACTGAATTGTCTCTCACCAAAAGATATATTGGAGTCCTAATCCCCAGTATCTATGAATGTGACTTTTTTTGGAAACAAGTTGTTTGTAGATATCATCAAGTTACAATGAGGTCGTAATAGATTAGTGTGGGCCCTAAATCCAATGACTGGTGCCCTCATAAGAGGAGTGGAAATGTAGACACAGAAACACAGACACACAGAGGTAAAGGCCATGTGATGACAGAGGCAGAGATTAGAGTGATGCATCTCCAAGCGAAGGAATACCAAGGATTGCAGGCAACACCTAAACCTGGAAGAAGAAGGAAAGATCCTCCCTCTAAAGACTTCAGAGCAGCATGGCCCTGTTGACACTGTCAGACTTCTAGCCTCTAGTATTGTGAGATCATAAATTTCTAATGCTATAATCCACCAAAGTTTGCTGCAATTTGTAATGGCAACCCTAGGAAATTAATAGACACTTGGTCTGGCTTGCCTTATGGAACAAAGTTAGTGTCCCATTGAACAAAAATTACTTTGGCTCTTCTGTTTAAGAATAGAGTTGTAATACCAAGCCATTCTGGATGGATGCCCCAAATGCATAATCACATCATTTTTTAAATCCTCTCGTGAAACTGTAATTATGTTATAGTGTTTATTCATAATAAACTATCTAGATATATCCACTATGCAGAATGGACCTTCAAGCTAAAGTATTTGTTATTTGTTACATTAATTCTGTTTGCTCCCCTGGGTTTATCATTTTTACGTTGTTCTGCTTCCTTGAATCCTAGTTTCTACATATCCCCCTTTGCTCACTTTGGAACAACATGAGAACCATTCCTGGAAAACAGTTCTCCACATGGAGTCAATTGCAAAAATAAACTTTAACCTTCTGAAACAGATCTTTGATAAGAAAGAATTCCCAACATCTATTATTTCCTTTAACGGGGTCTCTTTTCATTAACGCCAGGTATTTCTTATTGCTATTCCAGTAGATTTGCATTTTGTAGTGTTGTTGATAAAAGTATGTACTTTATCTATTTCATACCTTACAACTGAAAATTGGGAAGTGATATTTAGTATATTACTTTATGGCCAATATACCCTGGAATTTTGTGATAATAATCTGGTTATCTTGTTATCTGAAATGTATTTAAACACACACACACACATAGCATCTTATCTTTTATACTGTAAACAACCAACTAGCATTATTATTGTGTATAATTTTTGTGATGGGAAACCAAAGAACCTGATTAACCTAGTTAAGTGGCTTGCCTGATCAGTGGCTTTATCACAGATGAAAATATTGCCCAACCTCTGCATGTAAAAGGTATGTCCTTATGCAAAGTGGATATAATACACAGATTCTTAACTGATGACCTTCATTAGGCATCTGCAGAATTAGTTTTATGAAGAGATTCAGTCAATGAAGGCTCCCAAAGGAACACCTGATCCAACATACCTCCTCCACCTACTAGATGGAGAGTTTCCCCCTTTGAAATTCCAGGCATTTTAGTCATTGTTGAAGGTTACATATCTAACATGGAAGCATGAATCCAGAGGTCTCCCATTAAATATGAACATGTTACCAGAGAGGGGAAGGAAGAGTCTGATTTATATATACTCTAGCCATCTCCTATCCACATATCAGGATGAATTTGTTTATCCTATGATATATTTCACATGTTGGAATTCAGAGAGAACTTTTTGGTGAAGAATGATATCCAGTAATGAGGGATGGGAGTGGAAATGATGCCCTAGCAGGTCCTGAATAATGATTCTGAGGGTGAAAATAGAAAAATAGTTAATAATGAACTAGGAATTCCCTGGCAGTCCAGTGGTTAGGACTCTGTGCTTTCACTGCCAAGGGCCTGAGTTCAATCCCTGGTTGGGGAACTAAGATACCACAAGCCTGATGCACAGCCAAAAAAAAAAAAAAAGCTAATAATGAACTAACACAATCTCTGCTACTTATTCACTTATTTGGAACTCTCTACTTCTACCCTAGCCACAGACTTGCACAATGAGCTTTAAGCCTGATGTTATAACTATAAAACTGTATTCCACATGGTATGACAAAATATATAAAGATCAAATGCTTGAGCTTCTGCCATGAGACAGATTCAGAATTGAATCCTCTGTCTGCTATTTACCGACTGTGTAACCCAGTCAAGTCCCTTGACCTCTTGGAACATTCAGTTTTTCATCTGTAAAATGTGGATGATGAAACTTCCCTAATAAAGTTGTTATGAGAATTACATGACCTAATGCTTAACACATTATCTTGCACATAATAAGCAATAAATAAATATTAGGTACTATTAATGAATCCAAACCACACTAATTAGCATTTTCTGATGGTCAGTCACTGAAGAGCAGATCAAATGGCTGATTAATTGATCCAGTTCAACCCTTGAGAAGCCTAAGGTAACCTTACGCTAACTATTTATGGGCCAGTTATAACGCCTTAGTAATCAAATAGGACATTTACTTGTCTAATTCACTACCATCAAATAAAACAGCTAGCAATTAGCTACAGTACAGGAAGGTTTCAGAAGATTCAAGCAAATACATTTGGTTGATTAGACTTGGGGAGGGGGCTGCGTAGGAGTGCTGCTGCTGCTAAGTCACTTCAGTCGTGTCCAACTCTGTGCAAACCCATAGACAGCAGCCCACCAGGCTCCTCCGTCCCTGAGATTCTCCAGGCAAGAACACTGGTGTAGGTTGCCATTTCCTTCTCCAATGCATGAAAGTGAAAAGTGAAAGTGAAGTCGCCATGTCCGACTCTTCACAGTCCCATGGACTGCAGCCTACCAGGCTCCTCGGTCCATGGGATTTTCCAGGCAAGAGTACTGGAGTGGGTCGCCAGTGCCTTCTTTGGCATAGGAGTACCCAAACACTTTATTATACTCTCATTTTTTGGCTTCTTGTGCACATTTGGAGACTACACTGCATTATTCTCAGCTAGGTTGGCTTTGAGATGGTTGTGTTCCCTCCCCTTTCAGAGCCGAAAACATTGCAGAATTTTTTTTTTTTCTTATTAAGGTAAATGGACTTCTGATATAGAAACCATAGGGAGCTCCAGGAAGGTTCAACTGAGATACCAAAGTGTTTCGTATTCAAAGTCAACGATATTGTGATGCATGTAAGTCAAATCATTATGCTGTACACCTTCAACTTAGTGCTGTATGTCAATTAACTCCCAACAAAAACCCAAACAAAGGATATCAATAGGGAGGAAGAAAGTTTACCATACATACCTCCAATAAAAGACAACCAGTTTGGGGAAAGTTCTCAAGGGCAATGACAGTGGACTTCAAGTATTTGAAGAGCTCTCCAGTGGAAGATGGTGTCGATCAGCTATGATTTATTCCAGCAGGGCCAGTAGGTGGAAGGGCTGGTAAGACAGATTTGATAAGAGGGCTGGCAAGACAGATTTGATAAGACTGGATTGTTCCAATGGTGAGCTCCCCATTGATGAAAATGTATGAACAGAGGCTTGATGACTAATTCTTAGTCATCAAGAAACTGGGGGAAGAATTTGTTTCTTTGGAAAATATGTGTCTAGATAATAGTTAAGTGTCTTTCTAAGATGGTATTACCCAATGACTCCAAAACAAGCTAGAGATTCCATAGTTATTATTTCATTATTTCAGGGGGCTTCCATTAGGTTTTAAGTCACCTTATGGGAAATTCCATGCCAAAAAAAAAAAAAGATGAATTAATCAAAGGAATAACTGCAACATATTTTATATCCATTAAGACACAGTTATTCATTCCAGTTTAAATTACTTTTTAAAAGAAGTAAATAGTCTATAACGGGCTTCCCTGGTGGCTCAGAAGTTAAATCGTCTGCCTCCAATGTGGGAGACCCGGGTTCGATCCCTGGGTTGGGGAGATCCCCTGGATAAGGAAATGGTAACCCACTCCAGTATTCTTGCCTGGAGAATCCCATGGATGGAGAAGCCTGGTGGGCTACAGTCCTATAAATAGTCCATAACTAGTACTGGGATTATACAAAGAGTATATGCTATTTGCAGATATGTGAAGAAGGAGGAAGAAAAATATGCCCTAATAAAATTACAGCTCATAAGTTTCAACATTAAAAACCCTGATTTAATTTTATAATCCATCCTTATTAAGTCACTGAAGATTTGTAAGCTTTTGCCTAATGAGGATCTACAATATAATGGTCATAGTACTCTGAGGATGAAGGGGCAATGTACCTCGAAAAACATTTGAAAATCCATTTAATTCTATCAGGGACCCTGATAAGCATTTATGAATGCACCCACCAAAAACCAGAGGTGTGATTTGGGATCACAAATCATCAGCTGAGGATTAAAAACAAAGCTAAGTAAAATTCTGCTTTTCTCCTCAAATGAACGGGACTGCCTCAGTTTAATTCAAGTTTTGGTTTTCTTAAGGAATAACCCAATGTCATAGTGCTATTTTGAACAAATCAATTGCCTAATTTCTCCTGCTGAGTCCTTAACATTTTGCAAAGCTAGTAGACACACCATACATAGTTCTGCAGAGACCCATTGCAGACAATAGAGACTCTGCTGTTAATCCAAGTGAAGAGGCTGGGTCCAACAGCATCCGAGGCTTCCCACATGCTGCTGTTTGCACCTTAGGTGTGATAAACTGAATACTAATTAGTTTTAGCACCTATAATTAGATGGTTTATTCATGCTGTTGTATTTTTCCTTCCCTAATTTGGTTTCACAGTTGTCACTTACCAGATCATTGCCTGAGTTTTGGTGGCTATGTTGATAACTTCTTACAGCCTCCACCATTGGTCAGTGCTTATTGGTTGAATGAACTAACACTTCTGGCTCACTGTGATTGCCTCCTAAACTGGTGTTGCTTCTTCCATCCTTAATCACTTACAGTCCATTCTCAACACGGCTGCCAGAGGGCTTCTCTTAAAAGCAAAGTCAGATCATGGCCATGCCCTGCACAAATTCCTCCAGGAGCTCACATTTCACTCAGGATAGGGATAAAAGCCAAAGTCTTAAATGAGGCTTGAACTATAAGGTCCCATAAAGCAGCAGTCCTCAACCTTTTTGGCACCAGGGATCAGTTTCAAGAGAAAGACAAGTTTTCAATGGACTTGAGGAGTGGGGTGGTTTCGGGATGATGCTCATAAGGAGTGTACATTCTAGATCCCTCACATGCACAGTTCACAGTAGTGTTCGAGCTCCGATGAGAATCTAATGCCACTGCTGATTTGAGAGGAGTTAGAGCTCAGGCGTCAATATGAGCAATAGGGAGCAACTCTAAATACGGATGCAGATTTGCTTGCCTACCCACCCACCTGCCTCTTACCTCCTGCTATATGGCCTGGTTCCTAATAAGCCATGAATTGATACAGTCTATGGCCCAGGGCTGGGAACGCTTGCTATACAGTCTTGTCGCTCCATTCTCTCTCTCAATGTCTCTCCCACTACTCTCTCTTTCATTCACCCTATCCTGCTCCCTTAGCTTTCTTGGTATCCCCATAGCTAGAATGCTCCTGCCTTGGAGATTTGGCACTGGCAAAGCTTTTGCACTACTAGAAAAGCTTTTCTCCCATATATTGCCATGACTAACTTTCTCATGTGTTTCAAATCTTTTTGCAAATATCACCTTGACTATCCTACCCGAAATTGAAACACTATTGCCCTGCTCTTTTCTATGCGTGTGTGTGTTTGTGTGGGCTCAGTTGCTCAGTCATGTCTGACTCTTTACGACCCCATGGACTGTAGTCCACCAGGCTCCTGTGCCAATGGGATATCCCAGGCAAGAATACTGGGGTGGGTTGCCATTTCCTTCTCCAGGGGATCTTCCCAATCCAGGGATCAAACCTGGGTCTCCTGCATTGGCAGGCGGATTCTTTACCATTGAGCCACCTGAGAAGCCCCCCTCTTTTCTCTACTTATGTATAAATCCAATTTTTTAAAATGCACAAAATCTATATTCTGAAAAATAAACAATGATGATGAAAGAAAGAGAAAAAAAAAACTAAGTAAGGGAGATACAGACTATGTTCAAGAATTGGAAGACTCGTCCCAGATGGTGCTAGTGGTAAAGAACATGCCTGCCAATACAGGAGACATAAGAGATACAGGTTCGATCCCCAGGTCTGGAAGATCCGCTGGAAGAGAGCATGACGACCCACTCCAGTATTCTTGTCTGGAGAATCTCCATGGACAGAAGAGCCTGGCAGGATTCAGTTCATGGGGTTGCAAAGAATCACACACGACTGAAGCAACTGAGCATTCACACACACACATAATAAAGATGTCAATGCTCCCCAGATTCATATATAGGTTTAATACAATTCCTATCAAAATGTCAGAAGGCTTACTTTGTAGATATAGAAAAGATGATTTGAAAATATATATGGAAAGGTAAAGGAACAAGGAAATCAACCCTGAATTTTCACTGGAAGGACTGATGCTGAAGCTGAAACTGCAATATTTTGGCCAACTGATGAGAAGAGCCGACTCTTTGGAAAAGACACTGATGCTGGGAACGATTGAGGCAGGAGGAGAAGGGGATGACAGAGGATGAGATGGTTAGATAGCATCACCAAGTCAATGGACATGAATTTCAGCAAACTCTGGTAGATAGTGGAGGACAGAGGAGTCTGGCATGCTGCACTCTATGGGATCGCAAAGAGACAGACGACTTAGCAACTGAACAACAACAGAAAAGGAACAAGAACAGCCAAAGCAATTTTGAAAAAGAATGAAGTAGAGGAACCATTCTATCTAATTTTAAGACTTAGTGTATAGCACTCAAGAGAGCATGGTACTGGCAGAGGAATAAACACATAGACCAGTGGAACAGAATAGAAAACCCAGAAACAGACCCTCCAAGTATGACCAACTGACTTTTAACAAGAGAACGTGAGCATTTAATGGAAGAAAGATAGTCTTTTCAACAAATGATGCTGGAGAAATTGGATATCTACAGGCAAAACAAAACCCATGTGGCTCAGATGGTAAAGTATCTGCCTGCAACACAAGAGAACCAGGTTTTATCCCTAGACAGGGAAGATCCCCTGGAGAAGGGAATGGCTACCCACTCCAGTATTCTTGCCTGGAGAATTCCATGGACGGAAGGAGCTGGGCAGGCTACAGTCCACAGGATCGCAAAGAGTGGGACACAACTGTGCAACTAACATACACACACTCAGGCAAAACACAAACAAACCCACGATTCTGAATCTAGATCTCATTTTATAAAAGCCTAGCCCAAAACGGACAATAAAATTAAATGCATAACCTAAGAAATAAAACTTTTAATAGATAACTCAGAAGAAAGTCTTCATGGCATAGAGTTAGGAGATGAGTTCTCAAACATGGCAAAAAATACGTTGACTTTTGTAAAAATTAAAAACTTTTGTTCTGTCAAAAACACAGTCAGTAAAATAAAAAGACAAACCACAGATTGGGATAATATATCTGTAAACCACATACCCAACAAATTACTTGAATCCAGAATATGCCAAGAACTCTAAAAACTCTATAGTAAGAAAACAACTACCCAACTAGGAAATCAGCAACATGCTTGAACTGAAACTTCCCTGAAGAGGATATAAGCAAATAAGCACATGAAAAGATGTTCATCAGCCATTGTGGTGGTGGTTTATTTGCTAAGTAAGTCATGTCCGACTCTTGCAACCTCAAGAATTGTAACCTGACAGGCTCCTTAGTCCATGGGATAGTCCAGGCAAGAATACTTGAGTAGGTTGCCATTTCCTTCTCCAGTGGATCTTCCCCATCCAGGGATTGAACCCTCATCTCTTACATTTCCTGCATTGACAGGAGGATTCTTTACCACTGAGCCACTAGGGAAGCCCTCATAAGTCATTCAGTTCAGTTCAGTTCAGTTCAGTCACTCAGTCGTGTCCGACTCTTTGTGACTCCATGAATCACAGCACGCCAGGCCTCCCTGTCCATCACCAACTCCCAGAGTTTACTCAAACTCACTTCCATAGAGTCGGTGATGCCATCCAGCCATCTCATCCTCTGTCATCCCCTTCTCCTCCTGCCCCCAATCCCTCCCAGCATCAGAGTCTTTTCCAATGAGTCAACTCTTCGCATGAGGTGGCCAAAGTACTGGAGTTTCAACTTTAGCATCGTTGCTTCCAAAGAACACTCAGGACTGATCTCCTTTAGAATGGACTGCTTGGATCTCCTTGCAGTCCAAGGGACTCTCAAAAGTCTTCTCCAACACCACAGTTCAAAAGCATCAATTCTTCGGCGCTCAGCTTTCTTCACAGTCCAACTCTCACATCCATACATGACCACAGGAAAAACCATAGCCTTGACTAGATGGACCTTTATTGGCAAAGCAATGTCTCTGCTTTTGAATATGCTATCTAGGTTGGTCATAACTTTCCTTCCGAGGAGTAAGCATCTTTTAATTTCATGGCTTGAATCACCATCTGCAGTGATTTTGGAGCCCCAAAAATAAAGTCTGACACTGTTTCCACTGTTTCCCCATCTATTTCCCATGAAGTCATGGGACCAGATGCCATGATCTTAGTTTTCTAAATGTTGAGCTTTAAGCCAACTTTTTCACTCTTCTCTTTCACTTTCATCAAGAGGCTCTTTAGTTCCTCTTCACTTTCTTCCATAAGGGTGGTGTCATCTGCATATCTGAGGTGATTGAGATTTCTCCCGGCAATCTTGATTCCAGCTTGAGCTTCTTCCAGCCCAGCGTTTCTCATGATGTACTCTGCATATAAGTTAAATAAGCAGGATGACAAATAATTTAAAAATTCACTTGCCATACAACCAACAATGTCAGTCTTACATATATTTACTCAGGGGAACTGAAATCCTACGTACACACCAAAAGCTGTATGTGGATGTTTATACGAACTTTACTCATCATTGCCAAAAGCTAGAAGTAAAAAAATTAAACAATATCACTCAATAGATGAATGTAGACAAACTGTGGCCTATCTACCCAATGCAATATTATTTGGTGATAAAAATTAATGAGCTATTAATCCACATAACATGGATGAATCATAAATGTATATTGCAAAGTGAAAAAAGTCAGATAGACTATATGTTGTCTATATAGTCTATGATTCCATTTATATGATATTCTGAAAAAGGCAAAATTTTAGATATGGAAAACTTATCAGTAATTGTCAGGAATAACTGAATGCAACCAGAGTTGTACAGAGGAAGCTTCAGAGTGATGGGTCTGTTCCTTCTTGTCAATGGTTGTGGATGCATGACCATAGAAATATATATAACAAAGAATGTATGCAAATAAAAAATTTCAAAAAGGATTTCAGGAGAAACTAGAATGGAAAGCAGATCAGTATAAACTAGTCTAACTAGGGACTTCCCTCATGGTCCAGTGATTAAGACTTCACCTTCCAATGAAGGGGGTGCACATTCGATCCCTAGTTGGGGAGATAAGATCCCATATGCCTTGTGGCAAAAAAAAAAAAAAAAAAGAACACCAAACCATAAAAAACCCACAAGCAATATTGTAACAAATTCCATAAAGATTTTTAAAAAACGAAAAATGAAAGTTGCTTAGTCATGTCTGATGCTTTGTGACCCCATGAACTGTAACCTACCAACCCCCTCCACCCATGGAATTTTCCAGGGAAGAATACTGGAGTGGGTTTCCATTTCCTTCTCCAGGGGATTTTCCCAACCCAGGGATTGAACCGGGGTCTCCTAGCATTGCAGGCAGAGTTTACCATCCGAGCAACCAAAGAGTCCACATCAAAAAAATATTTTTTTGAAAAGCATATTGAAAATTTAAAGTACTGGCAAGGATACAGAACAATTGTTATCACTCAGATACTACTGGTAGGAATTTAAAATGTTACAGCCACTCTAGAAATCAGTTTGACAGTTTCCCATGAAATTAAACATAGATAAGACATATAACCCAGTAATTAAACAACTCATTGAATTATTCATGGGCATTTAGCTTAGAGAAATGAAAATGTATATCCAAATAAAAATGTGCACATAAATGGTTATAATTACACTATTAATAACACCCCAAACTTGGTTTTTCCAGTGGTCATGTATGGATGTGAGAGTTAGACTGTGAAGAAAACTGAGCACTGAAGAATTGATGCTTTTGAACTGTGGTGTTGGAGAAGACTCTTGAGAGTCCCTTGTTATGGGGAGGGAGGTGGGAGGGGGGTTCATGTTTGGGAATGCATGTAAGAATTAAAGATTTTAAAATTTAAAAAATAAAAAACTAAAATTTAAAAAAAAAAAAAAGAGAGTCCCTTGGACTGCGAGGAGATCCAACCAGTCCATTTTAAAGGAGATCAGTCCTGGGTGTTCATTGGAAGGACTGATGCTAATGTTGAACTCCAGTACTTTGGCCACCTCATGTGAAGAGTTGACTCATTGGAAAAGACTCATGCTGGGAAAGACTGAGGGCAGGAGGAGAAGGGATCAACAGAGGATGAGATGGTTGGATGGCATCACTGACTCAATGGGCATAAGTTTGGGTAGGCTCTGGGAATTTGTGATGGACAGGGAGGCCTGGAGTGCTATAATTCATGGGGTTACAAAGAGTCAGACATAAGTGAGCGACTGAACTGAACTGAACTAAAACTTGAAATAAAACCCATGTGTCTTTCAATGAGCAAATAACTTTTAAAAATTATACTATTAATATATCCATACCATAGAATACAACCCAGTAATGCAAAGGAATGAACTATTGATATACACAGCAATTTAGATGGATCTGGAGGAATATATGCTGATTGAAAAAAGCCAGTCTTCAAAGATTATGTCATATATGTATTTCTGTGACATTTTAATGGCATTCTTGAAAAGACAAAATTTAAATTAATAATGGGGAAGGGATCAGTGGTTGCCAAGGGTTAGAGGTAGCATGATAGAACAATTCTGTATTTTGATTGTGGTGGTAGTTAAATGAATTTATAAATGGTATAAAATTAATATAACTGTACACCAAAAGAATCCATTTTGCTCTATGTTAATTCTAAAAATGGGCTTCCCTCATCATTCAGTGGTAAAGAAAACTCCCTTGCCAATGGAGGAGACATGGATTTCATCCCTGAGTCAGGAAGATCCCCTGGAGAAGGAAATGGCAACCCGCTCCAGTATTCTTGCATGGGAAATCCCATGGAAAGAGGAGCCTAGTGGAATATAGTCCATGGGGTCACAAAAGAGTCAGACATGACTGAGTAACCAACAACAATTCTAGAAATAAAAAATAAAGCCATACACCAAAGAATATGGTACTTTATATATGACTATGCATATTGTAGCTCAATGGAAAATGAAGAAATTTCAAAAGAATGTAAAAATTGTGTCATACGTTAATGTCTACATTTTAAATTAAAGTGATGAAAAAATATAAAACCCATACATATGGGGCTATGCTAGTTGTATTTTTCCTATTGATTTCTACTTATTGTCTTGAGCTGACTGCAGTACTTTGAAATGTGTTTAGATTTGCTTTTGATGAAAGGTGTTGTCAAAGTTTTTAAATGTTCCATATGTGCATGAAAAGAATGTACATTCTAAAGCTGTCAATATTCATATTTTATATATAATCTATTAGGCCACATTTGGTTAATGTGTTCCTTAAATATTTCTCTATTTTTCTTTAAACTAAAATAGGAGTAAATAGGAATATACAACTCCTTGTGATAAAAGAATCGCTTATGGAACATTTTTAGCCTGAAGATGAAGGTAGTTTCTTCCCGAAGGATTTATGTACACTTCTGCCATGTGCTTCGGAGCATTACCAGTCCAGTACCATCTTCAGTCAAGTTCACAGCTTGATATTTGACAACTCGGGCAACGCAAATCCAGGCTATGTGAGGACAGGACCATGGCCACAATTCTCAGTGACAAGTTTTCCTTTTTATATTTCCACTGCCCTTGCTAATCCCGAAGAAGAGTGCCTTTGGTTTCTACCTTCCATCAGAGTATAATTCTTTGAGATTCACATTTACTATGGAGGAGAGTCTGTCACTAGTCTCCCCTCACCATCACCCTGGATCACAGCCCTTCTTTCTACCTTGACTCCTGACACTTTTGTTGCTTTAGCCTGTGCCTTGCCCACCTTGATTTTTGACCTCCTGACCCTTCTCTGGTGTCCCATGCCTGAGCTCTGTTTGAAACACCCAGCTCTTCTGTTATCTGAGGGGCAGCCACTCAGCCAGGGCTGGATGGGTATTGTGACAGCTTTCCTGCTCACTCTCTGAGTCACTGAGGTAGAGGATATGCAAACCCAAAACCAACATGACTCTCTGCCTCAACTGAAGCGGTCCAGGTATCAGTGACTGGGCTTATGTATTAGTTCCCTGGGGCCGCCATAACAAAGTACCAGAGACTGGGTGGTTGAAACAATGGAAATTTATTATTTTCTCACAGTTCTGTAAGCTGGAAGTCCCAGATCAAAGTGTCAGATGGATTGATTTCTTCTGAGGCCTCTCGCCTTGCTTTGTAGACGGCTGTCTTCCCCCTGCATCTTCACATGCTCATCCCTCTGTTGGTGTCTGTGGTGACATCTCTTCTTTCAAGGACACCAGCCACATGGATTAGGGCCCATCCTAACAACATCATTTTAACTCAGTCATCTCCCAAAGACTTGTCTCCAAACACAGCTCTATTCTGAAGTACTGGGAATTAGGATTGCAATATGTGAAGTTAAGGGGAACATATTTTAGACATAACTACTTATATCAAAACCAAGGAATTCTGTGACCTGCCCATGTTACCACAGCAATTTCACCAACATGAATGAGTTTGCCTCTGTACCACCCAGGTTTTGGCAATAAGCAATTTTACCTTGCACAAGCATGATGTGCCATCTGCTTCTTAAGGCAAGTCTTGTCTGTTATGAGAAAACTGGCAAGCTTCAGTGTAAAAGTTTGAGTTCCAGATATTAAATATTTAAATATTAATTTGTTCTTTGAAATGTTTACCAAAGTTATCAGTATGTTCATTACAAGCTTCATAATTATATTTAATATTCATTAATGAAATCAAAGTCCAGGAGATTATGAGGGACAAAGAGTCAGACACAACTTAGTGACTGAACAATGAAATCAACAGGGTAGGATTCTATCCTCAGTTCTTTGGTGCTGAGAGTAGAATCTCTGGTTTTGTTCTCCTTCTCTTTTCCTCCAAGTAGCTCAGTGAACCATACAAGACTGTAAATATTAAATCCTGTGACATGCTTAATTGACAAACTATGGAAAAAATGTTTGCCAGTGGCTATAAATGACATCACATGCTCCGGAGGAATGATGTTTCAGTGGAAAATAATGTAGCAATAATAAAACACACCAGTTACATTGAAAACGGGAAGGCATTCGGCTGAGAGAGAAAAAAAATTGTTTCACAGCACGGAAGTTTTGATGGAGAAACTGACTTTAAGTAGGCTTAACACAGAGGGTGTGTATGTCAGCACTAACAGTCTGCATTTCTGTATTTTCATCAAACATTATTCACGGCTTCAAAATAAATATTTTCTGTTTCTTCCTGTATCATAGAAAATCAATAGTTATAAACTTTCCAGGCTACCCAAGGAGAAAATGGCTACCACTATTGACCACACCTCCACCAAGTCCTGCCTGCATCTGCTCATCTCACCTGCAACTCCATCCTAGGAGGCAGGTACAATCCTTCTCCTCAGTTCATCGCTGAGAAAACTGCGGATGCCATTTGAATGATTCTCCCACAGTCACACAACTAGGAAAATAGAGGAGCTGGGGCTTGAACTCCATTCTGATTCCAAATCCCACAGGTCAATATTTAACCACTGTATTTAACCTCGTCTTGATCCCACATTTCCTCAAGTATACAATGCATAAGATACAAATGAACTCCTTGGCAATATTCAGAAAATATCATACCTGGGTAATTAGAAAAAAAATTAAGCTCTATGCAAACAAGCACAGATGTCAAGAAGCTAATCAGCAGAAAAGTGAACTCTCACTGCTTGCTATGTCCAGGCACTGAGAGGGTTTGTTGTTTTTCTTCACAGACCATCAAAGCTGGGAGAAAATACTTTATTGTTTGGTAACTTCAATGGCCTAATAGACTATTAGTTGAAAGGTACTGCACAGTAGTTGGATCTACCAATTATTAGTTAAGGAAAGTTCTAGCAAAGTTATCTTACAGTCAATACTACTTGTTCTCTTAAAACATTGAAGAGTAGTGTCAACTATTCCAATGTCACCTTAAGTAATAACAACTGGAACAAAGAGAAAAGAACAAGATGCTGCTTACAACCTAATTGTTCAGACTACTTCATGGGAACACAGAGGCGTAGAAAACCTTTTCCTGTATTTCTTTTGAACAAAAGAGGTCCAATAATTGGCTGTGCATTGAAAATCTGCAGAAATAAATCACACGTAAGGAAATTCTTGCCTTGAGTTTGCTTGCCAATATCAACGAGTGTCAGTGAAAACAGCTGCAACACACAGAAGTATATTGAAACAGCTATTTCAGATTCCAACTACGGGACAATTCACCGGGCAGAAGAGTCAGGAGACCTGGGTTCTAATGCAAGGGCTATTCACACCTGACAGACTTCAACCAATCATTTCTCAGGCCTCAGTTTCTTTACTGGAAACATAAAGCATTAGACAAAATCATCTCTCCAGGCCATTACAACTCAAGTACGCTAGTCTTCTGTGCCCCTCTTTGCAACCTCTTTCTAGGGGCTGAGCTTTCTGGGACTAGTTAGAGAACTTTGTCCCCATGCCCAGATGTGACAGAAATGCAAAAAGAAGTGCTTTCTTTTGGTGACTGACTCTGAGAAGAGCTCCTCAGACAGGAAGGAGTATATTATTTGAGTGTTTAATGGTGTCACAAACACATGCTTTGACAAAGAAAGAGCTCTCTCTCACTCGATGAAAACAATTGCTATCGCTTAGTGAGATGGCACATTATCAGCATCAGCAGTTTACTCTGGTATCAGCACCAGCCACTCAAGCTGGGCTCAACCGTCTCTCCGTGCAATTCCGTATCTTGTCTGATTTTCGCTTTCAGGTTTGCTATCCTCCCATTGTTCTTTGGCACAGCATGGGAGCAGCTTCTGATTCTGTTTGTTGCCATAGGAATTGACTTTCTTACAGATACTCACCTGCTGCTCCTCCAAAGGCACCAGGCCTAGAATGTGATATCTGGGGAAAGTGTGGCTTGGGGCTCCAGGCAGCTGGCCACTCCCCAGTTAAGAAAAGTAAGCACCTAAGATTTGAAAGGTAATTCCGTTTTTCAACATGCAGGCCATCTGTGTTTTCCCATCCTCCTGAAAACATACATTCCAGAGAGTGATTGTTTTAATTTGCAAATAGGGTAAGTAAGGCACAAAGGCTTTACCTAACTTGACAAAATTCCCACAGAAAGTTAGTGGCACTACTGGGGCTTGAGCCCAAACTCATCAGTTCGCTTTGCTTTCATTCCATTAGATCACTGTCTCTGATTTTAGAGTGTGTAATTCCAGGACCAGAATAACTTGCTGCTGTAAACAATTAGGGCCAAAGCTGGCCCACTGCTGTCCTTTTAAATAAAGTTTTATTGGAACACAGCCACACCTATTTGTTTACACTGTCTCTGGCTGCTTTTGCACTGTGACAGCAGAGTTAAGTAGCTGTGACAGAGACCATGTGATCTGTGAATCTGAGAATATTTACTACCTGGCCCTTTACAGAAAAGTTTGCTATCCCCTGGCCTGGTGGGTAAAGAGTTGGACTCAGAATTGACACATACCAAGATTAGAAATCTCATCCCGCTACTGTGAAGTTGTGTCACACCAGAAGTTACTTGCCCTTCCTGAGCCTCAGTTTCCACATATGTAAAATGGGGTATATCACCTGTGTCTGACTCATAGCGTTGTTGTTTATCCCTTAGTAAAATTAAATGAGATAATGCATGCTTACAATAATATCTGGTATATGGTACATCATCTCTCAATGGCAATTATTGTTACTTCTGAGGAATATTAGGCCCTCTCTGACAGCGGTTTCTTTTGGCTAGCTGAGGTGCATTCAACTGGCTGCCAAGAAGCACAAAATTTTCCTAGATTCAGTGCAAAAACCTAAAAGCCAGGGCCTGCCTGCCCCTCCTTCACATTCCTCTCCCTCACGGCCCCCATGGCTCCCCAGTCATATCTGCTATAACTGAACCCACTTTTGATCCAGCTTCTGAGCTTAATTATCGTTACTCAGGCCTTCCCCCTGCTAGTTAAGGACATTTGACTGCTGCTTCTGCTTGGACACTGTTGCTATGCTTGGGATTTCCACCCCCAATGGTTCGGAGGTTTAGATCAAAGTGAAGCCTGTGACAGTAAGTAGAAAAGAGGGTGAGAGTGGTGAATTCTAGTGTAGGAATGAGGCCCGAGTCACAGATTTATTGTACATGTGGATCTTTCTGTGCATGTTTCTGGATCTTTGAGTTATCTTGGTGGTATAGGATGACTGATCTCTTATATTCTGAGCTTTTACATCAGAAATAGGTCATTCCAATGTTTCAGCCAGCTCAGAGACTCCATGGGACAAGTTGTAAGTGAATGTGATCGCTGCTCTCCTAGAAGTGGCCCCTCAAAGCTGGGGTTTATTCTATACTTCCTGGACCTCTCTACTAGTCCAGGGTGAGGCTATCACTCATGACAAGATCTAAGCCAGCAAACAGCTCCATCTTTTCATCATCATCTTTTTTTAGTATTTCCCCCCCCCACTGGGAGGCAGACATTTTAAAATGATTCATCATATCAACCTGCAATTAATTATTTGAATAACTTTCTTTACTAACTGCACTTCTGGAGTAATAATTAGTTAAATTTCCCCTTTTAACAAAATGAATTCTAAAAGAATCAGGGAGCTCCCAATCAGTTTCTTGTCAGAGTGAGATGGTCTCAAGTTTCTCAATCTGTACCGTGGAGGCGATGATAGTCAGGGTCTCAGGACTGCTGAGAAGATTCAGTGAGGTCCAACAGAGACTGGCATGCAGTGAGAGCTCAAGACCAGTTAGCTATGACAGTTGCAAAGATGAGGCCAAATTACCAGTCTAAAGCCCGAATTGATGGACTCAACAAAAACTTCACCCCAAGGTCAAAACACTTGTGGCTTTGGCTGCCTGCACAGTCCTAGGGGGATTATATATAAATTCTCTGTCAGGTTTGGAGCACTTTTGTTTGTTTTGCTTTGAGACTTAGCCACTCCCCCATTTCTACCCTCTTGGTGTCCAAGGGCCTGATCTAAACCCTCTCAAGCCAATCTTTTGAGGCTTTACAACTTGAGGTTAAAAAAACAAGTAGTATTTTTGTTTCCCATGACACAAAGATGACTGACCACCTTTAATTTATCCTCAAGTATCTCCTTCCAGTTTCAGGATAGGTACAAGGAGTTTCCAGAAGGAAGTTGGTCTTTTGTTTCAGCATCCCAGGATTTAATGACTATGTCTAGGATGATCTATTTACATCCGTTAAGGGGGAAGGTGGCAAGCAGTGTAATGAGGAGCAGAAACTTTGACTCACGCAGATCTGGCTTCTGCCCCTTGGTCCTTTCACTCTCTGAGCCTCTGTTTCCTCACCTTAAAAATGTGGATTATGAGAGCCCCCGCTTCATACACTGGATGGGAGAAGGAAAGCAGACAGAGCACATCTAGAGCAGCCTTGTACAGGGGACACTCGGAAGAGGGAGAGAGGGGAGGTCAGGAGGCATCTCTCATTCCCTTTCTTCTTGTCTGCCTCCCTGTATCCTTTTCCCTCTCAGCCTTTGTCTTCTCAGGCTGACAAGCCAGGACTTCTTACCGTGCCCAGTCAAGAGATGTCTTGGTTAACTTCAATCCCACGTCTTCAGGGAAAAAGCAGATGTCCCAGGAACTGATGAAAGCGAGCTAACTAAAACAAAACATTGTTTTCTGCAGGATCAAACACATGTAGCTCTTGGAGTGTCAGTTGAAGATGATGCCATTTCACAATCCCGTGGCCCTCTTTAAGGGTCTTAAGGGGAACATCTATCACCTTGATCACCGTGGATCCCACACAAGCTTCTCGGAGTCTTCTCAAGTTGGCTTCATGTACATGTGGGTCGTGGTCCAGCTTCATATGGGATGCACGTGATGCTCAAATCACTCTGGAGAAGCTGAAGCCAGGGGTAGAAAGCTCACAGGCTGTAAGGCTTCTGGAAGTGTTCCATTTTCTAAGAAGTTTCTCCTGGAAGTTTGCTGTAAGGAGCAGTTGAGGACAACATCAGGGCCAAGCCAGCCCAGACAGCCTATCCCCTCCCAGAGGCATGTGGCTGCCTTCCTGTTGGACTTCCTGCATTGCATCAATATTATGCCTATGCAGTAGTTCGCTAGGGCTTTGTAACCAAGTCCCACCGACTGGGGGGCTTAAAGAACAGAAATATATTGTCTCCCAGATCTGTAGGCTAGAAGTTGGAGATCAAAGGTTTGACAGAGTCAGTTGCTTCTGAGGCCTCTCTGCCCTGTTTCTTCACGTGCTCTTCCCTCTGTGTGTGTGTCCTAATCTCTTCTTATAAAGACACCATTCAGATTAAATTAGGGCCCAGACTAATGATGTCATTTTAATGTAATTACTCTTTAAAGACCCTGCCTCCAGATACAGTCACATTCTGAGGTGCTGGCTATTAGGACTTCCACACAGAAATTTTGTGGGGTCTGCAGTCCGGGGGAGGGGCTGTGATTCTGCACATAACAGCTGGCATGCCCGTACAGAGTGAGCTCAGGGCCCCAGCCCCAGCCTCACTGAGGTTCTTCCCATGGCACTGCCTGCCCTTGGAAATACTAGTTGCTTTTTCCTCCTCTCCCTGTCTCCTCACTTCCGAAAGGAGACCTTGTTCTCTGGTTCCTGAAACTTCCGTTACAGGACTCCCCCACTCTCCCCAGCTGAAAAGGATACACAACCAAATGGCTCTGGGGTCACTCAGTCATGACCTCCTTCTGACCTTTTCCTAGTGGAGAACAGGCCCTCTCCGCCTTGCTTTAAGGTCTTGAAGATTTGAGCGTAGCTTAAAGTCTCCTAGTACTTAGTTGAAAAAGTGCATGCACATGGGGCATAGTGACTGCCAAGGGATATTTGAGCTTTTCCAGGACAGCCCAGAGTTTTTAAAAAAAATTCAATCTCTTTGTCAGACCACATTTGCAATTATACTTTGTGGTTTGGGATTTGGGAAATGTGGTCACTTGTAGGTAAGAGCCTACCTCTTTAGAAGCATATTCATAATTATGTATAATAATGTACCTCCCAAAGACACATAAAGAATGATAATTAAGATATTTACATTAGGCACACGTGCTTTCAGCTCCAGGACTCCAATTCAAAACACCAATTGTCCCTCAACATAAAATGAGATTCATGACAAATCTTCCTAGAACTTCACTGCAAATGTTTTCTTTCATCCCTAGAAAGTCCAAAGAGACAGGTTGGAATCAGAGCACTGGTATATCACCCATCCAGAATTTTCCAGGTAGTCCAACTTTCAAAGTATGTGTCCCAGTTTGGGGTTTGGAAAATACAGTCTTCATAATTTCAAAAATAATTCAACAATGAGATTCAGTTAACTGACTTTTTAAATAGTCAATCCTCATTTTTAAAGAATCCATCTGGTACACGATACAATGACAACCACTGCCTTTTTAAATTTCCTGTCAAACTGTTTTCCCCCTTCCCCTTTCCCTCTCACCCATCTCCAAAAAGGAAAATCTCAGGTCACCTTTGGCTAGTTAGATATTTAATAATGGGTATGTGAAGGTCTGTCATTATCTTTCCTATTTCCTGTATGATTAATATGTTCAAGGACCTGTTACCATGCATGCCTCTAACAACCTTACTGTCATTTCTTTAGATGGTGGGCGTTCCTCATAGCTCAGTCAGTAAAGAATCTGCCTGCAATGCAGGAAACTCAGGTTTGATTCCTGGGTCAGGAAGATCCCCTGGAGAAGGAAATGGCAACCCACTCCAGTACCTTTGCCTAGAGAATCCCATGGACAGAGGAGCCTGGCAGGCTACAGTCCATGGTGTCGCAAGAGTAGGACATGACTTAGTCACTAAACCACCACCACCATAGATGATGGAAGAGAAATGCCTAATCATCACTTTAGAAATGGAAAGAACATTCTAGAATATATAACTTAAAATTGAATTAAATAGATCTGTGTGTACATTGTTTGTCACTTCAGTTGTGTCTGACTCTGTGACCTCGTGTTCTGTAGCCTGCAGTCTCCTCTATCCATGGGATTCTCCAGGCAAGAATACTGGAGTGGGTTGCCATACCCTTCTCCAGGGGATCTTCCTGACCCAGAGATCAAACCCATGTCTCCTGTGTCTCCTACAGTGCAGGCAGATTCTTTACCCACTGAGCCACTGAGGAGTTCCTATTCTGTGTATTTGATGAGGTCTCGGGCAAGGAGAGGTGGTCTTGGAATAGGAGTAATGAGGCATTGTTTTATCTTTTTCCTCCAACATTTGAAAACCTTCAAATCTATAGCCACCTTGAAAGACTTCTACAACAAACAGCATTCAAGTGTTTTGGAATGAGAAAAGCAATGGTCTCTTTCTGGTGTTGCCCTAGTACACTCTGACCAGGCAAGCTTGCACAGAGGCATTCCATTCTCTGTCCTGAACAGTATGTAGCTAGATTGGACAGCTGTTTGTAATCTGAACAAAATGTATCTACTTCCTCAGCAAATGACTGTAAATATTAGAGTGTTTTTCCTCAAAATTTCCAAATGTCTTTGCTGATTAAAGACCACTGGTGACTCAGCCCCATGACTGCACCCACTGTCTGCTTCAATTCCAGCCCATCCACTAGTGTATCTGTCTTCTCCTTCCAACTCCACAGCCAAGCATTTGGGAATGTGAAAATGTAGACTCCAGGGAATATTTAGTTGCTACCTACCAAAGACAGTTTAATGAAGCTGGAGGAATATTTTTCAAGCAAGTGTCACAGAGAACATCAAGCACTCTGAGGTAACCTTGTTAGATGGAGAAATATCTGTCTTCCCTTTTATTTAGCTCCTGATTTCTGTCAAGTTTGAATAAATCATAACACAAGGTTATTTCAGTTCTTCCTGATGCAAATGCAAGGCAGATTACTAAAATTACAAAATACAGTTGGTAAATGTACTTGGGTGAGACCAGAATCCCTATCAATTGGTGCGCACCCAAATGAGTCAGAACTCTGGAGGGGTACAGAGGCTACTCCCCAAAATATTCATTTTAAATGGTTTGTTCATTATGAACAAGTCCTAGCTCTGCATCTGAGGAAAATATGCGTGCATATTAATTATACCATTTATAATACAGAAGGTAATCATAGCTTGCAAATTCTAGACTCTTTAATTCAAAGACTTCAAGGAACTTTATAAGCATCAATTACTTCTTTCAACTCCCCTGTGAAACAGATACATCCCTGTATATCCATTTACATTTATTAACAAGTACTTTACAAACTCTTTTTTTAATCTTGGTTTTAAAATTTATCTTGGATATAAACTAGTGTGTATATATGATAATACTTTGCATATAGATAAAACACTATTTTTTTTTCCCTAAGAGCTCAGCATAGTTATCTCCACAAAAGCTTTTGAGGTTGACAGAAGGAAGTCCTATTGCTCTGGATTTCTAGATGGGAAAACAGAACTTAAAGAAAGACCAATCTTCTTTCTTATTCCAGAAAGGAGACTGGGCAAAAACCAATTTCTTGTCAGGAACTCAGTTTAAGAACCACATTCTCTGTAAACAAAATTCAGAACCTGAGAAATAGTCATTGCTTTTCTGATTGTAGCCAGACCTTAACTGGGAAAAATCCAATTTTCTCATTCTAAAAAATAGTGCTTAAAAAGAAAAACATTCTTATTCAACTACTGTAGGAAATACCAGCATGAATTGTACATGGTGCCAGCTCTACAGGAGCTTCTCAAATACCCTTGAAAGAAGGAAAGCCTGTTGATAGGATATACTTTATGTCATTACATGAAGGTGAAGGTGATGGGGCCCAGGTCCCCCACGGGCTTCCACAAGAGCCCTGTCATTTCAAGTAAAGAAAATCAGCCATGTTTATGACTCTTCTTCAGTCCCTACTTTTAATGAACAGGATTGCAAGATTCCCTCCAAAGCCCTAGACAAGTCACAATTTCCTTGTTTCAGTTACCCCATCTTAAAAGGAAGTAACAATCTCCCAGGGCATTTCATGAAGACAGATTCACAATTACCAAACACTTTGAAGATTATAAGTGTTGTATAGTATCGTGTACCCTTAGTCAGAAAATTCTGCCAGACTTAAATCCCTACATATTTCTTATCCTTTATAATGCATTGAATCCCTTTAGGGTGATTTGAAATGAAATGTTTATTTGACTGTCATCCAATTCTAGGCAGAGAAGGTATTCCTCATTAAGATCCAAGATAAAATGTAAATATTTCTATTATTTCTTTATCTTTATGCTAAATTTAAAATCTTTTGTTGTATTGAGTCAGAACCATTAAACTGAATGACACTTTAGAGAGCAATATTTTCTCTCATTTTACAAGTGAGGAAATTGAGGCCCAGAGAGAGAAAGGAAAGGATTTGCCAAGGGTCAAATAGTAGGACAATAGCAATTTTGCTGATTGCTTCTAAGTTCCATGGTTTTTCCAAAACACCACTTAACCAGGTTCTTTGAAGTATAATAAAATACAATTTTATAAGAAGATGAAAATTTTTGATATTTAGTACATATACTGACACATATACACATGCCATAAATTCATTCCTCCCCTTCTTCTTTTATCAGCTTTATCCCTTCATAGGCCTTGCTTCCTTTGTCACAAAATTAGAAGTTAGCAGTGAGAATATTCTCAAGCCCCACCCAACACATTTGCATAAATACCTATTCATACCTGTCATACTCCACCCCTTTCTGCCCAAGGGTAGCAAACTCTCTGGACTCACCCCCATAACATCCTGACCCATCACTGATATGTTCCCTTAAGCCTATAAAAATATTCATGTCTCACTCATCTACTTTTGAAAAACCATTCCTTAATCCAACCTCCCTTTCCCACATTCTAGCTTCAATCCTGAATATTCAACTACCTGCTCGTCTACATGTAAATGTCTCACAGACATCACACATTCAACTTAAAGAGTTAATTCATCCTCTCCATACTGAAACTTCCTTGGTCCCTGGTCTGCCCTACACAGTAAGAGAAACCAGAGAGCTACTCAAGTTAGAAGCTCAGAATAATCCTTGATTCCTTCCTCCCCTTGAAGCTCCTCATCCAAACATTCAGCTCTAATGAGATCATGCCCTTCTACTTTCCAGGTGGCATGTGACACTTGCTACTTAGACATTACTCTGGAGCTTGTGTGAAATGCAAATCACAAGTCCCATTCCAGATCTGTTGAACCATAACCTGCATTTTAACACTTGGCTCTTAGACACAAAGCTGTGGAAGTGTTGCCTTAGGCATTGTTTGTGAAATACACAAGATCCTCCATCTTTGACCAGTCTCATCTGGCATGCTCTCGTGCTGCCCTGATTCTCCAGTCAAAACAGCTTTCCACGGTCCTCTGAGTCCCCATGCTCCCCTCCCTTTCAAGGCTCAAGATGCTTCTGAAACACCTTCTGGAAAAATTACAACGTTTGGCCAAGGCAACATAATAAAATAAATATTAAAAATATATCTCTATATAAATATGCATAGTCATAGGTTTCCCCAATGGCTCAGCAGGTAAAGAATCTGCCTGCAATGCAGGAGACACAAGAGACTCAGGTTTGATTCCTGGGTTGGGAAGATCCCCTGAACAAGGGAATGGCAACCCACTCCAATATTCTTGCCTGGAGAATCCTATGGACAGAGGAGCCTGGCAGGCTATAGTCTATAGTATTGCGAAGAGTCAGACACAACTGAGTGACTAAGCAGGCAGGCAGGCATATATAATTATATACATCTTTCTCACACACACACATATGTGCACAACCTATTGTTTTGTTTCTCTGGAGAACCCTGACTAACCTATGCAGTGTAATGGGAAAGAAGGTGAGTACATGGTTCAAATGCAGGTATTTGGGGAGAGATGATCATGGAAACTTGCAAAAGTTCTCTTTGTACTGTTTTCAGTGAAGTTAAAAAATAATAAAGTCATTGACTGAAAGGGAGGATGGGGCAAGAGGTATTGAAGGATTCTGGAAAAAGAATGTGTGAAACTCATCTGGGAAAGGGGAGGTAACAAGAGAGCATCACTGGACCAGTTGAACCACTTGTATCCAATTGGCACTGTCCACCTAGATCCCCAGTGGTGTGTGCGTCCCTCGACTGTGACCTTCTCTGCTGGAGCACCAGGTTTGCTGCATCTCGCATGCAGCTGTCTGTGCTCTCTCCTGGTAGGTGTTGAGTACTAAGTTTTGAACAAATGAAGGAATCCAGAAATGGATGTGAGACTCTGGGTGGAGTGGCAGTGAAGAGTGTTGCTGCTGTTGCTCAGTCTCTAAGTCATGTTTGAACTCATTGTGACCCCATAGACTGAAAAATGCCAGGCTTCACAGTCTTTCACTATCTCCTGGAGTTTGCTCAAACATGTGTCCATTGAGTCAATGATGCTATCTAACCATCCCATCCTCTGTCACACCCTTCTCCTCCTGCCCTCAATCTTTAGTAGCATCAGGGTCTTTTCCAATGAGTTGGCTATTCAAATCAAGTGGCCAAAGTATTGGAGCTTCAGCTTCAGCTTCTTGAAGCGTCAGCTTCAAGATTGGAGCATTAGTCCTTCCAATGAATAGTCAGGGTTGATTTCCTTTAGGATTGACTGGTTTGATCTCCTTCCTGTCCAAAAGGCTCTCAAGAGTCTTCTCCAGCACCACAGTTTGATAGCATCATTCTTCAGCACTCAACCTTCTTTAGGGTCCAACTCTCACATCTGTATATGACTACTGGAGAAACTACAGCTTTGACTATACGGACCTTTGTCAGCACAGTGATGGCTCTGATTTTTAATATGCTGTCTAGGTTTGTCAGAAAATCAATCCTGAATATTCATTGGAAGGACTGATGCTGAAGCTGAAGCTCCAATACTTTGGCCACCTGATGCAAAAAGCCAACTCACTGAAAAAAGATCCTGATCTTGGGAAAGACTGAAGGCAAGAGGATAAGGGGATGACAGAGGATGAGATGGTTGGATGGCATCACTGACTCAATGGACATGAGTTTGAGCAAGCTCCAGGAGATGATGAAGTATAGGGAAGTCTGGAATGCTGCAGTTCATGGGGTCGCAAAGAGTTGGAAATGACTGAGCGACTGAACAACAATAACAACCAGGTGGGTCATAGCATTTCTTTCAAGGAGCAAGCGTACTTTAATTTCATGGCTGCACTCAGTGTCCACAGTGATTTTGAGGCACAAAAAAACAAAATCTGTCACTATTTCCATTTCCTCCCCCCCCCCCATCTAATTGCTATGAAGTGATGGGACTGGATGCCATGATCTCAGAGTTTTGAATGTTGAATTTTAATCCAGTATTTTTCACTCTCCTCTTTTACACTCATTAAGAAGCTCTTTAGTTCCTCTTAGCTTTCTGTCATTAGAGTGGTATCATCTGCCTGTCTGAGGTTGTTGATATTTCTCCCTGCAATCTTGGTTCCAGCTTGTGACTCATCCAGCCTGGCATTTCACATGATGTACTCTGCATATAAGTCAAATAAGCAGGATGACCACATACAGCCTTGATGTAATCCTTTTCCACTTTTTTACCAGTCCTTTGTTCCACATCCTTCTAACTGTTGCTTCTTGCCCAGCAAACAGGTTTCTCAGGAGACAGTAAGGTGGTCTGGTATTCCCACCCCTTTAAGAATTTTCCACAATTTGTTATGATCCACACAGTCAAAGGCTTTAGTGTAGTCAATGAAGTAGAAGTAGATGTTTTTCTGGAACTCCCTTGCTTTTTCTATGATCTAACAGATGTTGGCAATTTGATCTCTGGTTCCTTTGCCTTTTCTAAAGCGAGTTTGAACACCTGGAAGTCCTCAGTTTATGTACTGTTGAAAAATAGCTTGAAGGATTTTGAATATTACCTTGCTAGTACATGAAATGAGTGCAATTGTATGGTAGGTTGAATATTCTTTGGCATTGCTTTTATTTGGGATTGTAATGAAAACTGACCTTTCCCAGTCCTGGGGACACTGATGAATTTTCCAAATTTGCTGGCATATTGAGTGCAGCACTTTAATAGCATCATCTTTTAGGATTTGAACTAGCTCAGCTGGAATTATCACCTCCAAGAGTTTTGTTCATAGTGATGCTTCCTAAGGCCCACTTTGCACTCCAGGATGTCTGGCTTTAGGTAAGTTACCACACCACTGTGATTATCTGGGTCATGAAGATCTTTTATATAGTTCTTTTCTGTATTCTTGCCACCTGTTCTTAATCTCTTCTGCTTCTGTTAGATCCTTGCCATTTCTGCCCTTATTGTGTCCATCTTTGCATGAAAATTTCCCCTTGATATAGCCACTTTTCTTAAAGAGATCTCTAGTCTTTCCCATTCTATTGTTTTCCTCTATTTCTTTGCGTTTTTCACTTAAAAAGGCTTTTTTATCTCTTCTTGCCATTCTCTGGAACTCTGAATTCAGTTGGGTATATATTTCCTTTTCTTTTTTGCAAGGAGAAAATAAATATTAATTTTTTTCCTTTGTGCTCAATTTTCATCTTATTATTCAAGGGACAGGACTATCTGCTCCCAATTTATAACAGTGAGAGAGTCTATGAAAATATTGACCCAATCAGCTTGAACACATGAAGACAGCATGTATAACTTGTTTTCAGTTTAAGCAAACTCAGTATACAAAAACCCATGCTAATAAAATCAGTGGTGACATTCACAATATAGAAAGCCAGTGCACTTTTCAAAACCTTGTCCTGCAATAGGAACCACATTCTCTTAACTCAAAGCTTCATGATATTTGTATCAGTTTGTAATCTACTCCATGCTTTCAGAAGCACATCTATGACATAAATGAGAACATTACCAGCAGCAGCCTCCGGCTCTTACTGGGAATGAATTGGGATGCTTGAGAGCACCATTTGGATTCCAGATTATTCTGAGGCAGGCCTGTCACAGAGCCAGTCTTTTCCTGGAGATCACCCATGGATGCCAAAGACAACTCTTTTATGAGAGCGAGAAACCCTGGCAAGGAGTGAATGATAGCACAGTAACTCATTCCTGGTAGCTAGTTCTTGGGAATGCTGGAGCCAAAGTTCCATCCCCACAACTAGGTGAGAATCAATTCAGAGCAGTTCAGTGAGGGAAGAAACATATTATGATTCTGTGTTCAGTTCCAAAATGTTACTTTAAAGAAATATTTATATCATTCATGAAGTCAGGGGCTGTATAAATCTTGTGTGCTGAATTATCATGTAATGAAGCCATTGCTCAGAATTCTGATTAACCCACCAGGTCAGACAATTTCTCCTGACTGCTTTATAGTGATAAATAGCCCATGAAGTGCTCCGTGTGGCAATGACCTTCCTCATTTCAAATGTCTTGCACAGTCAAAGGGGAAATCCCTTGTCTTGCATGTGAACTCAATACTCAAATCCACAGTCAGCCCCAGCCAACCTGTCCATGCCTTTCAGCCCACATGGCTTCTTCTGGTGTGCTAGTTCAGGACTAGCTAAACCTCACTTCAAAACAGGCCTCTTCTAGGAAGTCTTGGATTAATCCCTTCAGAATCTCCCCTTGAGCTCTTCCTCCTCAGCTCTTATATATTGCAATTGGACTGCATTATTCTGCACTTAGCACACTGCTTGGGAGAGTGAAAAGAGAGATGGAAAGGTGATTCTATCTAGGTGAGACTGGAACATAGAAAGGAGCCCAGAAGATGGTGGAGGAATAGGATGGGGAGACCTCTTCTCCCCCCAAAATTCATCAAAAGAACATTTGAATGCTGAGTAAATTCCACAAAACAACTTCTGAATGCCGGCAGAGGACATCAGGCACCCAGGAAACAGCTCATTGTCTTCGAAAGGAGATGGAGAAGTCTTGAGGCTACTGTAAAAATAAGACTGAAAACCAGAAGCAGGAGGCATAAGTCCAAATCCTGAGAACACCAGAGAACTCCTGACTCCAGGGAACATTAATCAACAGGAACTCATCAAACACCTCCATACCTACACTGAAACCAAGCACCATCCAAGGGCCAGCAAGTTCCAGAGCAAGACATACTGTGCAAATTCTCCAGCAACACAGGAACACAGCCCTTAGCTTCAAAATACAGGCTGTCCAAAGTCACTCCAAACCCACTGATATCTCATAACTCATTACTGGACACTTCATTGCACTCCAGAGAGAAGAAATCCAGCTCCATCCACCAGAACACCGACACAGCTTCCCTAACCAGGAAACCTTGACGAGCCATCCATACAACCCCACCCACGGCAAGGAAACTCCACAATAAAGCGAACTCCACAAACTGTCAGAATACAGAAAGGCCACCCCAAACACAGAAATATAAAAAAGATGAAGAGACAGAGGAATACCCAGCAGATAAAAGAATAGGATAAATGCCCAGGAAACCAAACAAAAGAGGAAGAGATATGGAATCTACCTGATAAAGAATTCCAAATAATGATAGTGAAAATGATCCAAAATCTTGAAAACAAAATGGAATCACAGATAAATAGCCTGGAGAAAAGGGCTGAGAAGATGCAAGAAAGGTTTCACAAGGACCTAGAAGAAATAAAAAAGAGTCAATAAATAATAAATAATGCAATCAGTTCAGTTCAGTTCAGTTCAGTCGCTCAGTCGTGTTTGACTCTTTGCAACCCATGAATCGCAGCACACCAGGCCGCCCTGTCCATCACCAACTCCCAGAGTTCACTCAGACTCGCGTCTATCGAGTCAGTGATGCCACCCAGCCATCTCATCCTCGGTGTCCCCTTCTCCTCCTGCCCCCAATCCCTCAAAGCATCAAAGTCTTTTCCAATGAGTCAACTCTTCGCATGAGGTGGCCAAAGTACTGGAGCTTCAGCTTTAGCATCATTCCTTCCAAAGAAATCCCAGGGTTGATCTCCTTCAGAATGGACTGGTTGGATCTCCTTGAAGTCCAAGGGACTCTCAAGAGTCTTCTCCAACACCACAGTTCAAAAGCCTCAATTCTTTGGCGCTCAGCCTTCTTCACAGTCCAACTCTCACATCCATACATGACCACAGGAAAAACCATAGCCTTGACTAGACGGACCTTAGTCGGCAAATTAATGTCTCTGCTTTTGAATATGCTATCTAGGTTGGTCATAACTTTTCTTCCAAGGAGTAAATGTCTTTTAATTTCATGGCTGCAATCACCATCTGCAGTGATTTTGGAGCCCCCCAAAATAAAGTCTGACACTGTTTCCACTGTTTCACCATCTATTTCCCATGGAGTGATGGGACCGGTTGCCATGATCTTCATTTTCTGAATGTTGAGGTTTAAGCCAACTTTTTCATTCTCCTCTTTCACTTTCATCAAGAGGCTTTTTAGTTCCTCTTCACTTTCTGCCATAAGGGTGGTGTCATCTGCATATCTGAGGTTATTGATATTTCTCCTGAGAATCTTGATTCCAGCTTGTGTTTCTTCCAGTCCAGTGTTTCTCATGATGTACTCTACATATAAGTTAAATAAGCAGGGTGACAATATACAGCCTTGATGGACTCCTTTTCCTATTTGGAATCAGTCTGTTGTTCCATGTCCAGTTCTAACTGCTGCTTCCTGGCCTGCATACAGATTTCTCAAGAGACACATCAGGTGGTCTGGTAGTCCCATCTCTTTCAGAATTTTCCACAGTTTATTGTGGTCCACACAGTCAAAGGCTTTGGCATAGTCAATAAAGCAGAAATAGATGTTTTTCTGGAACTCTCTTGCTTTTTCCATGATCCAGTGAATGTTGTCACTTTGATCTCTGGTTCCTCTGCCGTTTCTAAAACCAGCTTGAACATCAGGAAGTTCACGGTTCATGCATTGCTAAAGCCTGGCTTGGAGAATTTTGAGCATTACTTTACTAGCATGTGATATGCGTGCAATTGTGCGGTAGTTTGAGCATTCTTTGGCATTGCCTTTCTTTGTGATTGGAATGAAAACTGACCTTTTCCAGTCCTGTGGCGACTGCTGAGTTTTCCAGATTTGCTGGCATATTGAGTGCAGCACTTCCACAGCATCATCTTTCAGGATTTGAAACAGCTCCACTGGAATTCCATCACCTCCACTAGCTTTGTTCGTAGTGATGCTTTCTAAGGCCCACTTGACTTCACATTCCAGGATGTCTGGCTCTAGATGAGTGATCACACCATCGTGATTCTCTGGGTCATGAAGATCCTTTTTGTACAGTTCTTCTGTATATTCTTGCCACCTCTTCTTAATATCTTCTGCTTCTGTTAGGTCCATACAATTTTGGTCCTTTATCGAGCCCATCTTTGCATGAAATGTTCCCTTGGTATCTCTAATTTTCTTGAAGAGATCTCTAGTCTTTCCCATTCTGTTGTTTTCCTCTATTTCTTTGCATTGATCGCTGAAGAAGGCTTTCTTATCTCTTCTTGCTATTCTTTGGAACTCTGCATTCAGATGCTTATATCATTCCTTTTCTCCTTGGCTTTTTGCTTCTCTTCTTTTCACAGCTATTTGTAAGGCTTCCCCAGACAGCCATTTTGCTTTTTTGCATTTCTTTTCCATGGGGATGGTCTTGATTCCTGTCTCCTGTACAATGCCACGAACTTCATTCCATAGTTCTTCAGGAACTCTATCTATCAGATATAGGCCCTTAAATCTATTTCTTACTTCCACTGTATAATCATAAGGGATTTGATTGAGGTCATACCTGAATGGTCTAGAGGTTTTCCCTGTTTTCTTCAATTTCAGTCTGAATTTGGTAATAAGGAGTTCATGATCTGAGCCACAGTCAGCTCCTGGTCTTGTTTTTGTTGATTGTATAGAGCTTCTCCATCTTTTGCTGCAGAGAATATAATCAATCTGATTTTGATGTTGGCCATCTGGTGATGTCCATGTGTAGAGTCTTCTCTTGTGTTGTTGAAAGAGGGTGTTTGCTATCACCAGTGCATTTTCTTGGCAAAACTCTATTAGTCTTTGCCCTGCTTTATTCTGCATTCCAAGGCCAAATTTGCCTGTTACTCCAGTGTTTCTTGAATTCCTACTTTTGCATTCCAGTCCCCTATAATGAAAAGGACATCTTTTTTGGGGTGTTAGTTCTAAAAGGTCTTGTAGGTCTTCATAGAACCGTTCAACTTCACCTTCTTTAGCATTACTGGTTGGGGCATAGACTTGGATTACTGTATTTGAATGGTTTGCCTTGGAAACCAACAGAGATCATTCTGTCATTTTTGAGACTGCATCCAACTACTGCATTTCTGACTCTTCTGTTGACCATGATGGCTACTCCATTTCTTCTAAGGGATTCCTGCCCACAGTAGTAGATATAATGGTCATCTGAGTTATATTCACCCATTCCAATCCATTTTAGTTCACTGATTCCTAGAATGTCGATGTTCACTCTTGCCATCTCCTGTTTGACCACTTTCAGTTTGCCTTGATTCATGGACCTGACATTCCAGGTTCCTATGCAATATTGCTCTTTACAGCATCGGACCTTGCTTCTATCACCAGTCACATCCACAGCTGGGTATTATTTTTGCTTTGGCTCCATCCCTCCATTCTTTCTGGAGTCATTTCTCCACTGACCTCCAGTAGCATATTGGGCACCTACTGACCTGGGGAGTACCTCTTTCAGTATCCTATCATTTTGCCTTTTCATACTGTTCATGGGATTCTCAAGGGAAGAATACTGAAGTGGTTTGCCATTCCCTTGTCAAGTGGACCACATTCTGTCAGACCTCTCCACCATGACCCGCCCATCTTGGGTTAGTTTCATTGAGTTAGGCAAGGCTGTGGTCCTAGTGTGATTAGATTGACTAGTTTTCTGTGAGTATGGTTTCAGTGTGTCTGCCCTCTGATGCCCTCTTACAACACCTACCATCTTACTTGGGTTTCTCTTACCTTGGGCGTGGGGTATCTCTTCACAGCTGCTCCAGCAAAGCACAGCCACTGCTCCTTACCTTGGGTGAGGGGTATCTCCTCCTGCTGCCCTTTCTGACCTTCAATGTGGGATGGCTCCTCTAGGCCCTCCTGCACCCACACAGCCTGATATCTAAAACACTCTGGAGAGAACCAACAGTAGAATAATGGAGGCAGAAGATAGGATAAGTGAGATAGAAGATAGAATGGTAGAAATAAATGAATCAGAGAGGGAAAAAAGAAAAACTAATTAAAAGAAATGAGGACAATCTCAGAGACCTTTGGGAAAATGGTTAATGCCCCAACATTTGAATCATAGGAGTCCCAGAAGAAGACAAAAAGAAAGACCATGAGAAAATACTTGAGTAGATAATAGTTTAAAACTTCCCTAAAATGGGGAAGGAAATAATCACCCAAGTGCAAGAAACCCACAGAGCCCCAAACAGGATAAACCCAAGGTGAAATACACAAAGACACATATTAATCAAATTAACAAAGATCAAACACAAAGAACAAATATTAAAAGCAGCAAGGGAAAACCAACAAATAACACACAAGGGGATTCCCATAAGGATAACAGCTGATCTTTCAATAGAAACTCTTCAGACCAGGAGGGAATGGCAGGACATACTTAAAGTGATGAAAGAGAAAAACCTACAACCCAGATTACTGTACCCAGCAAGGATCTCATTCAAATACGAAGGAGAAATCAAAAGCTTTACAGACAAGCAAAAGCTGAGAGAATTCAGCACCACCAAATCTGCTCTCCAACAAATGCTAAAGGATCTTCTCTAAACAGGAAACACAGAAAGGGGGTATAAACTCGAACCCAAAACAATAAAGTAAATGGCAATGGGATCATACTTATCAATAATTACCTTAAACATAAATGGGTTGAATGTCCCAACCAAAAGACAAAGACTGGCTGAATGGATACAAAAACAATACCCGTATATATGTTGTTTACAACAGACCCATCTCAAAACAAGGGACACATACAGCCTGAAAGTGAAGGGCTGGAAAAAGATATTCCACACAAATAGAGACCAAGAGATAGCAGGAGTAGCAATACTCATATCAGATAAAATAGACTTTAAAACAAAGGCTGTGAAAAGAGACAAAGAAGGACACTACATAATGATCAAGGGATCAATCCAAGAAGAAGATATAACAATTATAAATATATATGCACCCAACATAGGAGCACCGCCATATGTAAGACAAATGCTAACAAGTATGAAAAGGAAAATTAACAACACAATAATAGTGGGAGACTTTAATACCCCACTCACACCTATGGACAGTTCAACTGAACAGAAAATTAACAAGGAAACACAAAGTTTAAATGATACAATAGACCAGTTAGACCTAATTAATATCTATAGGACATTTCACCCCAAAACAATGAATTTCATCTTTTTCTCAAGTGCACACAGAACCTTCTCCAGGATAGATCACATCCTGGGCCATAAATCTAGCCTTGATAAATTAAAAAAAAATTGAAATCATTCCAAGCATCTTTTGTGACCACAATGCAGTAAGATTAGATCTCAATTACAGGAGAAAAACTATTAAAAATTCCAACATCTGGAGGCTGAACAAAACGCTGCTGAATAATCGACAGATCACAGACGGAATCAAAAAAGAAATCAAAATATGCATAGAAATGAATGAAAATGAAAACACAACAACCCAAATCCTGTGGGACAGTGTAAAAGCAGTGCTAAGGGGAAGGTTCATAGCAATACAGGCATACCTCAAGAAACAAGAAAATAGTCAAATAAATAACCTAATTCTACACATAAAGCAACTAGAAAAGGAAGAAATGAAGAACCCCAGGGTTAGTAGAAGGAAAGAAATATTAAAAATTAAGGCAGAAATAAATGCAAAAGAAACAAAAGAGACCATAGAAAAAATCAACAAAGCCAAAGTTCTTTGAGAGGATAAATAAAATTGACAAACCATTAGCCAGACTCATCAAGAAACAAAGGGAGAAAAATCAAATTAATAAAATTAGAAATGAAAATGTAGCGATCACAACAGATAACACAGAAATACGAAGAATCATAAGAGACTACTATCAGCAATTATATGCCAATAAAATGGACAACGTGGAAGAAATGGACACATTCTTAGAAAAGTACAACTTTCCAAAACTGAACCAAGAAGAAAAAGAAAACCTTAACAGACCCATCACAAGCGTGGAAATTGAAACTGTAATCAGAAATCCTCCAGCAAACAGAAGCCCAGGTCCAGACGGCTTCACAGCTGAATTCTACCAAAAATTTAGAGAAGAGCTAACATCTATCCTACTCAAACTCTTACAGAAAACTGCAGAGGAAGGTAAACTTCCAAACTCATTCTATGAGGCCACCATCACTCTAATACCAAAAGCTGACAAAGATGCCACAAAAAAAGAAAACTACAGGCCAATATCACTGATGAACATAGATGCAAAAATCCTTAACAAAATTATAGCAATCAGAATCCAACAACACCTTAAAAAGATCATACATCATGACCAAGTGGGCTTTATCCCAGGAATGCAAGGATTCTTCAATATCTGCAAATCAATGTAATACACCACATTAACACATTGAAAAATAAAAGCCATATGATTATCTCAATAGATGCAGAGAAAGCCTTTGACAAAATTCAACATCCATTTATGATAAAAACTCTCCAGAAATTAGGAATAGAAGGAACATACCTCAACATAATAAAAGCTATATATGACAAACCCACAGCAAACATTATCCTCAATGGTGAAAAATTGAAAGCATTTCCCCTAAAGTCAGGAACAAGACAAGGTTGCCCACTTTCACCACTACTATTCAACATAGTTTTGGAAGTGTTGGCCACAGCAATCAGAGCAGAAAAAGAAATAAAAGGAATCCAAATTGGAAAAGAAGAAGTAAAACTCTCACTGTTTGCAGATGACATGATCCTCTACATAGAAAACCCTAAAGACTCCACCAGAAAATTACTAGAACTAATCAATGAGTATAGTAAAGTTGCAGGATATAAAATTAACACACAGAAATCCTTTGCATTCCTATACACTAACAATGAGAAAATAGAAATTAAGGAAAAAATTCCATTCACCATTGCAACAAAAATAATAAAACACTTAAGAATATATCTACCTAAAGAAACAAAAGACCTATGTATAGAATACTATAAAACAGTCATGAAAGAAATCAAAGAGGACACTAATAGATGGAGAAATATGCTGTGTTCATAGGTCAGAAGAATCAATACACTGAATATGAGTATACTACCAAAAGCAATCTACAGATTCAATCCAATTCCTATCAAGCTAGCAACCTTATTTATCACAGAGCTAGAAAAAATAATTTCACAATTTGTATGGAAATACAAAAAAAACCTTGAATAGCCAAAGCAATCTTGAGAAAGAGGAATGGAACTGGAGGAATCAACCTGCCTGACTTCAGGCTCTACTACAAAGCCACAGTCATCAAGACAGTATGGTACTGGCACAAAGACAAAAAATATAGATGAATGGAACAAAATAGAAAACCCAGAGATAAATCCACACACCTATGGACACCTTAACTTTGACAAAGGAGGCAAGAATATACAATGGAGAAAAGACAATCTCTTTAGCAAGTGGTGCTGGGAAAACTGGTCATCCACTTATAAAAGAATGAAACTAGAACACTTTCTAACACCATATACACAAACTCAAAATGGATTAAAGATCTAAACATAAGACCAGAAACTATACAACTCCTAGAGGAGAACATAGGCAATATACTCTCCGACATAAATCACAGCAGGATCCTCTATGACCCACCTCCCAGAATATTGTAAATAAAAGCAAAAATAAACAAATGTGACCTAATTAAAATTAAAAGCTTATGCACAACAAAGGAAACTATAAGCAAGGTTATAGCCTTCAGAGGCAAGACAGCGTTCAGAATGGGAAAAAATAATAGCAAATGAAGCAACTTACAAAGAATTAATCCCAAAAATATACAAATAACTCCTGCAGCTCAATTCCAGAAATATAAATGACCCAATCAAAAAGTGGGCCAAAGAACTAAACAGACATTTCTCCAAAGAAGACATACAGATGGCTAACAAACACATGAAAAGATGCTCAACATCACTCATTATCAGAGAAAGGCAAATCAAAACCACAATGAGGTACTATTTCATGCCAGTCAGAATGGCTGCTATCCAAAAGTCTACAAGCAATACATGCTGGAGAGGGTGTGGAGAAATGGGAACCCTCCTACACTGTTGGTGGGAATGCAAACTAGTACAGCCACTATGGAGAACAGTGTGGGGATTCTTTAAAAAACTGGAAATAGAACTGCCATACGACCCAGCAATCCCACTTCTGGGCATACACACCGAGGAACCCAGAATTGAAAGAGACACATGTACCCCAATGTTCATCACAGCACTGTTTATAATAGCCAAGACATGGAAGCAACCTAGATGTCCATCAGCGGATGAATGGATAAGAGAGCTGTGGTACATATACACAATGGAGTATTACTCAGCCATTAAAAAGAATGCATTTGAATCAGTTCTAAAGAGATGGATGAAACTGGAGCCTATTATACAGAGTGAAGTAAGCCAGAAAGAAAAACACCAATACAGTATCAGTTCAGTTCAGTTCAGTTGCTCAGTCGTGTCCGACTCTTTGCGACCCCATGAATCACAGCATGCCAGGCCTCCCTGTCCATCACCAACTCCCAGAGTTCACTCAGACTCACGTCCATCGAGTCAGTGATGCCATCCAGCCATCTCATCCTCAGTCATCCCCTTCTCCTCCTGCCCCCAATCCCTCCCAGCATCAGAGTCTTTTCCAATGAGTCAACTCTTTGCATGAGGTGGCCAGAATACTGGAGTTTCAGCTTCAGCATCATTCCCTCCAAAGAAATCCCAGGGCTGATCTCCTTCAGAATGGACTTGTTGGATCTCCTTGCAGTCCAAGGGACTCTCAAGAGTCTTCTCCAACACCACAGTTCAAAAGCATCAATTCTTCAGCACTCATATATATGGAATTTAGAAAGATGGTAACAATAACCCTGTATGTGAAACAGCAAAAGAGACACAGATGGATAGAACAATCTTTTGGACTCTGTGGGAGAGGGCGAAAGTGGGATGATTTGGAAGAATGGCATTGAAACATGTATAATATCACATGTGAAACAAATTGCCAGTCCGGGTTCAATGCACGATACAGGACACTTGAGGCTGGTGCACTGGGATGACCCAGAGGGATGCATGGGGAGGGAGGTGGGAGGGAAGTTCAGGATGGGTAACACGTGTACACCCATGGTGGATTCATATTGATGTATGGCAAAACCAATACAATAGTGTAAATAATTATCCTCCAATTAAAATAAATAAATTTATATTAAAAAATAAATAAAAAGAAAGGAGCCCGAATCACTGTCATTGCCAGAAGCTCCCAGCTTCATGACCAGTTCTTCCACTTCAGTGGTTCTTAAGCTTCAGGGACCAAGGAGCCTCTCTATGCCTCTTATAAAAGCAGGAGCTCCTCTTAGAAACTTGTTCACAAACAGACATGCAAAATGTCACCTCTGAGTTTCAGGGAGTTTATGAACTTCCCATGGAGCATCCATAGGCCCCAGGTCAAGGGCACCAATAATCACCCTTCATCATGAAATGATTTATGTGACACTGACTTGAGAATCACTTTATGAAAACATCTGGAATATCATTGGTTGATTTCCAAGGTTCTGCTTGGACCCTTTCCTGATCCCACTCCCTTCAGGTGGGCTCACTCACGCCCTAGGCTCCCACTGCTCTCTCTAGCAGTGGGTAACCATTCACTGCCCCCTTGGTGGGACAGGCAAAAGTTACAGAGGCTCTATGCAGAAACATACACTTAAGCCCACTCAGTGGGGCCCATGATGTCCAGCGCTCTCACATGTCACCTGAAGTCCATCCACAGACCAAACACGCAGAATCTCTGATATAGAGGGAACCACATCTTGTATCAAGTGGATTCAGGCATATGGTATTTTAACGTGGGTTATAACTCTATTCCAGTGATTCATAGAAATGAATTTTAAGCTTTCAAACAGCTATATCGTCCAGTTTCCAATCTTCATGGCTTCTTACTTCATTACCGAAATCCTGATCAAGCTTCCAGTGGCAAAAGTGCAGATGACTCACATACAACTCAGCAAAGCCCAGTCTGGTCTCCCAGGCTCTGCCACAGACCTCTTGGGAACTACGAGTGAGCTTTCAGGCAGACCTTGGCCCATCACGCTCAACTGGGGCCTAAATCATCTTGTCTCATTACCCTGTTAAACCCCAAGTCTTTTATTTTGGTGCTATTTACAAGATAATAAGATCCAGCACAGCGTAGTCATGAAAAAGATCTATTGCCTCTAATGAATTCTAATTTTGCAAGCAGCTCCATCTTATATCAATAGCTAAACATAATATTACTGGCTTGCGTTTACCTTGTTTGTCTGTAAATTTGATGCATTTCTGCTCTTAGCAATAAATATTCATAATCTAAGCTAAATGGGTTTTACAAATGCAGCCCCTTCATGTGTGAAGCAGAATGCTAAAATTGAAAGAATATGAACTTCAGAGTCAAAAGGAAAAGTGTTGAACTCACTGCAGTGCATGTCCCAGCTGTGTCTTACATTAATCATTGAAGTTTTCTGGGCCTCAGTTTCATAATCTGTACAATGGGTCTAATGAGGCCCTCTTTTAAGATTGTTTTGAGGATTCTAATGAAATGATGGCTTCTGAAAGGACTTTATTGATTTGAAGTGCTATAAATTTATAATGACCATTTCCTGTTTACTATACAAATGATTTTTGAAAGAACAAATGACAAAGGTGAGTGGAAAGAATTAATGCTCTTGAGCACCACTCTATACACATATTAGAGAGAATTCACACAGATTCTTTCATTATTATTGGTATTAACCTTTAAGAATAAAAACAGAGCATTTGGGTTCCTTTCTTAGTGGTCCAGTGGTTAAGACCATGTGCTTCCACTGCTAGGGGCATGAGTTTGATCCCTGGTTGGGAAACTAACATCCCACATACCAGGTGGTGGGTGGCCACAGAAAATAAATAAACAAACACAGCAATATAGGTGAGACAAAGTGAAACAGTCACAGGCTAAGCAATAGGGCTTTCACTTGTAATCTCAGCTCTGGCAGTAATGTGCCAAGTCACTTAATTGCTTCTTGGTTCAGTTTCCTCATCTGCCAATGGAGCTAATACCAACTGCTTAATTTATCCAAGGGGATTAAATTGACTTTAAAAATCAGGAAAAATGCTGGAGAATGGCAGCAGAGTGAGGAGGGGAGACAAAAATAAAGAATGAGGAGCAAGAAGGAAGAGGCAAAAAAAGCAGGTAATGCTGCATCTGAGAGAGCTTCAGGCAGAAAGGAAGGCAGAGAAGGAGAGAAGATATGAAAGCCTTTGCAGGGGGTTGGGGGGGGGGTAGTGGGGAGGTGGTGAGTGGGGATAGTCCATCCAGGGAAGATTTGCTGTGCGGGTTTACTTCCAACTGTGCACGGAGATCCTGTTCTGGGGACCCAGATTACTAATCCAATTGGCGGGAACCCTGGGGACATATTTGTCGTAATTAAATTCCCAGAAAGTAAAGGCATTTGATATAAGCTTCAGATCAGCAGAAAAATTGATTTTGGAAAGTGCACTAGGAGAAAGAGCAGCAGGATGGTTTAAGGAGGATTCTGTGTGGTAGGTTCAGGCAATTGTTTTTTTGAGGAGCCAAATCATAGATGCAGGATATGTTCAACCTAAAAAAGAAGAGGCTGTGTGACATAGGAAGAGAGTATGATTCGGATTTGAGGTCTGGACTGTCGAATCTAATGTGGGAGAGAGAGTGCTACTGAGTTCAATTCAAGGGCATTTTTGCCTTGAGCACTTCCTGTGCCCCAGGCCTTGGATGAGATATTAGTGAAGAAACTTTTCAGCTACTTGACAAATATTCACTGCACATCCGGTTGACATCAAGTGTACAATCTCATTCCATATCCCTGCGTGACTGACACCAGTACTGTGCTCCTCCCAGCACCTGGCTGTCCATCTCTGGCTGCAGACACAGGAGTGCCACAGACACATAGAACAAGTAGAAAAGAAGAAAGAAGCTGAATTTCTATTTGCAGTGGAACAAATAATAAAAATAGAGAAAGAAGCTAGGGAGAAAGAGGAGAGGTGGGAACAGGCAGGGCAGGCTCAGCCTTCCCTGGGAAGAGAAGGTTCATTCACAAAGGAGGCAGCAGGTGGAGGTGGGGCAGGTTGGGGCATCCAAGAAACCCATAGAGAAGAAGAGAATGGAGATGAGCCAATAGAGAAGGGCCCAGTTTGAGAAGGAAGAGGCAGAAGGGCAGAAGGAAGGGTAGCAGGTAAGTGGAGGCAAGGGGAGGAAAGATGGGGAGAGGTAAGAAGAAACCTGGAAGGGCTAATTAAAATAACACCATGGGGTGGGGCGGGGGGTGCATCTTAGAACAGGTAGTACAAATAATTGGAAGCTCAAGACAGAGCCTGTGGGGCTCTGAGAGCAAAGAAAAAGGATGTAATTTTAGTGTAAGAAACTAGACTGAATACAAAGAAGGACATGTATTATGTATGAAAGGACATGGCTTGCAGGCTCTTTGCAGCAGTCAACAGGGGGAGGAAGTCAGACAGGAGAGGAAGTTTGCCTGGCTCACATCATACAGCATATCTGAGCCCACAGCTGGACATGTCTATAGAGAGATGTCTATGATGCATAACTTTCTTTATTGCAAGAATGAAGTGGTTCTTGACTGAGAGCAGTTTTGTCCCCCAGAGGTCAGATGGTTATGACTGGAGTAGGGTGGGTGCTACTGGCATCTAGTGAGTACAGGCCACAGATGCTGCTAAACATCTTACAATGCCCAGGACCACCCACACACCAAAGGTTAATTGAACCAAAAGCATCAGTGGTGTCAAGGACAAGAAACCTTGGTAAGTATTCTCATCTCCACGTGGAATCACTATTCTTATGGATGGTGGTAACAAGGGATATCTTTCAACCTCCTAATGAGTGTAAACTCAGTTCTCTGTCCATCAAAGAGAGTCTCTTCTGAGTTAACTTAGTACCTTTGGGTAAAGGCTCAGTGTTACAGGGTTTCCAAGCCTAACCTTATATTTCAATCTCCCCAAGATGGTGACAGAGGTTGATATGGGGCTCCCTCTGTGGCTACTCACTGGCCTCTACAGTAATGCCCCCAGATACCCCCACTCTATCACTGAGCACCTTCCTGGCATCCAGTGATGAGATTCAGGGCTTGCAAAATGTAGAGTCTGTTCTCTTGGGCCAGTGCTGGCCCAATGTTATGTTCCACATGGCTGACGTGGCCCTACCTCAGCCTATGACTATCCTTCAGGTCCTCAGAGTCTCAGCACATCCTCCATTCAGCCCCTGGATTATTTGTCTACCTGCAGCTTCTGCCCTGGGGCAACCTCTCCCCTCCTGACAGTGGCCCCATGGCAGGCCTGTTGGCTCTCAACATTCAGGGCCCTTCCAGGTCCTCCACTGGGAGCACATGGCAACATCTGGATCCCTCTGTGCTAGGCAGGAGCTGAGGGAGAAGTGGCTCTCCCTTGTGCATGGATTTCTCCTATATTATGATTGCTCCTTGTTGAGGAGGAGCTCTCTGAACAGTGGTCTCCCGGAATCCTAGAGAGAAAAGATGGCTTCAGTCCAGTCTGTTGTAAATTCTTCCTTAAACTTTGTAGGCAATACTTTCGTCAGACCTCCACCTCTCATCTTCCAGGTTGCACTAATCAATATGGAGTGGCTGGTAGAGGTGGCACACCCCTGTCTGATTTCTTACTCATACTTTCATTTCTCTCTCTGGCACTTTTCAGTGTGCTCCACTTTTGTTCCTTTGCTTGCCTCATAGATATTTTAGGTTTTCTCAATTGATGCCTTAGAGCAAAGCTCTAGGGCCCCTTTTAAGCAGCCTTGCCCCTTCCTTTGTTTCTTCCCTTTCCCCTCCTCAGTCTCTCTCTCCCTTTCTCCCTTCTTTCTTTCCTGCCTTCACAGCCTTATTTAGATATAATTCACTTACTGTATAAAAGCTACCCTTTTAAAATATACAATTCAGAGGTTTATAGCATACTCACAGAGTTATACAACTCTCACCACTATCGGATTTTAGAACAATTTCAAAAGCTCAAAAGAAACCACACATCCATTAGCAGTTTCTATTCCCCTCCCTCTACAGTACCTGGCAACCATTATTCTACTTTTGGTCTCTACAGATTTCCCTAATCTGGACATTTCACATAAATGGAATCACACAATACACGGCCTTTAGTGGCTGGTTTTTTCACTTAGCACAATGCTTTCAAGGATCATCCCTGTTGCAGCCTGTACCAGAATCCATTCCTTTTTGTGGCTGAATAATATTCCACAGTGCTGACAGATCACATATTGTAATTCCAATCATCAGCTGATAGACAGGTGTATGGGATGGTATAAATAATGCTTCTATGAACATCCATATCTGGGCTTTTCTTTGAACATAGATTTTCCTTTTTATTGGGAATATATCAAGGACTTGAATTGCTAGGTCATAGACAACTCCATGTTTAATTTTTGAGGAACTGTGGCACTTTTTCAAAGTAACTGCAATATTTTATGCTCCCGCAAGCAATGCAGCTTTAGCCCTGTATCCACACCAGCACTTAGATGATCAGTCTTTTTCTATAGTTGTCCAAGTGAATATCACAGTTTTTCCTTTTGACATATAAAAGGAATTTTGGAAATTTAGAGTTTCCTGACTCTAAAGGCCACTGTCTCCAGGAGGACTTAAACACACCTAATTTGATGATGGAAGCCTAGTAATGACTATTTTTTAAAAAGTAGTACTCCTTTTTGAAGCACTGAAATCCACTGATTTAATGGCAGAGGGTGATGGAGGATTTAACAGGGCATTATGATTTTAGAAGAAGGAAAGGTATATTGCTTGGATACTTGATACACATGCACACAGATATGAGAGTGGAAAAGATTAACATTGGGAATGGATATCACCCTATAACCCCTAAAATGTATGCTTGTTGTTGTTCTTCAGTCACTCAGTTGTGTCCGACTCTGTGTCTCTATGGACTGTGGCATGCCAGGCTTCCCTGTCAGTCACAATCTTCTGGAGTTTGCTCAAATTCATATCCACTGAATCAGTGATGCCATCCGACTATCTCATCCTCTGTCATCCCATTCTCTGCCTTCAATCTTTCCCAGCATCAGGGTCTTTTCCAATGAGTCGGCTCTTCACATCAGGTGGCCAAATTATTGGAGCTTCAGCTTCAGCATAAGTCCTTCCAATGAATATTCAGGGTTGATTTCCTTTAGGATTGACTAGTTTGATTTCCTTGCAGTCCAGGGGACTCTCAGGAGTTTTCTCCAACACCACAGTTCAAAGGCATCAATTCTTCAGTGCTCAGCCTTCTTTAGGATTGAACTCTCACATCCATACATGACTACTGGAAAAATCATAGCTTTGGCTATACAGATCTTTGTAGGCAAAATAGAGAAGGGAATGGCAAACCACTTCAGCATTCTTGCCTTGAGAACCCCATGAACAGTATGAAAAGGCAAAGTGTATGGTAAAGAGGGAAGAAGGCAATGGCACCCCACTCCAGTATTCTTGCCTGGAAAATCCCATGGACGGAGCAGCCTAGAAGGCTGCAGTCCATGGGGTCGCTGAGGGTCAGCCACGACTGAACGACTTTACTTTCATTTTTCACTTTCATGCATTGGAGAAGGAAATGGCAACCCACTCCAGTGTTCTTGCCTGGAGAATCCCAGGGATAGGGGAACCTGGTGGGCTGCCGTCTATGGGGTCACACAGAGTCAGACACGACTGGAGCAACTTAGCAGCAGCAGCAGCAGCATGGTAAAGAGGAGATATATCACAGGTTTCTTGATTGAGGGGTGACGGTGGGAGGCAATCATTAATTATATCAATGAAAAAAGGATGATAATGTTGAAAGCAGCAAAAACATGCCAAAGATTTAGAATTGGCATAGATGAATCTGGAAATGAAGGCTACCGACCAATATCCTCTGTGGGAAAAAGTTACCAAAAAAAATGAGTAGGCTAGCAGAATGACTGGGAAATGAATACTAGAATAGGTAGTGTGTAATCAAAAGGGAAAGGGCCTGACTTTTCTGATTATAGTCTGGTAATAACTGAAATGAATTTCTCAAAAGACAGAACACTTGACATGGATATAGGAAACAGACATACACTACTATTAGAACAGAGCAGAATTTAAATTATGGTGATAGAAAAGATCAAAGAACATGAAGCTTATGCACTTTCTAAGATGTTAGGGAGTGGTAGGACCTGCTCTGAGAAGACAAAGTTGTCAAGGTCTCAAGATATGCACCATTAAGAGTGAGTCCAGGATGAACTCTGTGAAACTCTAGTATGGGGAATCGACCTACCTCAGGAGAACTGAAACCTGGTGTGGTGAAAAGAGAAAAAGCTTTTGATGTGGGTTTCTAGTCTGACTTTATAAATTGAGACAAGGAGTTCATTCTCCCAGAATGCTCATCTGTAAAGGGTTACTAACAATATCTATCTTAAATGTTAAATTATTGGTTAATTGTTGGCTGATACAGTATCTGTAAAGTATCTAGCACACGGTAGGCATTTGTTATATAATAGCTCTTGGTATTGCTATTGGGTTTGACAACAGTTTTTCATAGAGAGATGAGGTATGTAAAAAATTGGATTCCACAGGCATTATTGAATGTGAGCTACATTAAATTAGCAGCAAACCTAGACCCAAGGTCAGGCAAGGCTATCAGTGGGACTTATCCAGAGATAACTGATAGGCTTGAACTTGAGACACAGTAGAAAAGGTACATAGAGGGAGGTTAGAAAGAATACTGTGGGTAAGTAAAGAAAAATTCATCTGATCCTCAACAAACCTTGACTTTCTCTTCCAGTTGTGGTGAAGTGACCACTCTGTTTAAAGTAACCCCCAGCACTCCTTACCAGCCAGGCCCACTTGCATCGTTTCCCCCACTGTACTCGGCACAGTCTATCTAATGCCAGTGTCACAAGGGAAGAGTTTTTACCTCTGTTGTTGACAGCTCTACACTCTGCCCAGAACCATATAAAACACAAAGATACTTAAAATATTTCAAGAGAAGCGAAATGACTTAGTCAATGAATAAATAAATGACTTAGTCAATGTCAATGCAATTACATGCCCAGAATCAACAGTCAGAAAAGTTAAAGTGGGTGGGAAGAGAAATAAATGGGAAGCGAGGAGTGAGGCTGTTGAAATTTTAACCTCCAATGTGATGGTATTTAGAGATGGGGCCTCTGAGAGGTGATTAGGGTTAGGTGAGGTCGTGAGGATGGGGCCCTCATGATGGGATTAGTGCCAGACACCAGGGAGCTCACTCTCCCTCTCTCCATGCACTCAGAGGAAATACCACGTGCATTCACAACAGGAAGATGGTCACCTACAAGCCGAAAAGCAAGTCCTAACTAGTACCCAACTTTACCAGCACCCTAATCTCAGACTTCTGGCCTCAAGAACTGTGAGAAAATACTCTTCTTTTGTTTAAGCCATGCAGTCTGTGGTATTTTGTCATGGCAGCCTGAGCTGATTAAGACATTTAGTATTCAGCACCCAGGGGTAACTTACACTCTATGGAGTATATATCTGGACCCAAGGTCAACTTTTTGAAAACTTGAAATTTTTACTTTGCTGAATCTCATGGGGGTAATCTCCACTTTTCTACACTTGCACTAGGAGGTTTACATTTTGGCCAAGGTCATTGCCTTCTTTGGCCAGCCACCCCAGTCACAGCTGACTGAGTTGATGTGTTACATCACTGTGGCAAGGGCAGCAGAAGAAAGGCAGCATGGATTCAAAATATCTAGAGTAGGCTTACATTGCTGAAACAAAGCACAGATCTATAAACATGGGATACAAATGGAAAAGTGTCAGGGCAGAAGAGGCATACATGGAAGAAGGGTTCGTCAGAATCTTTAACAATTGTGTATAAGGGAATATGATGCTAAAAGACATTGATGCACAGGAATAAAAGCAGCAGAAAAGAAGTGAAATCTGGAGGCTTTGGCAGTTTGTCATGAGGAAATTATAAGACTGGTAAAAAACATTCTGATACCAGTTCCCTGGTCACTGCATGGCTCCCTTCAAAATGTGTAGCCTTGCCAGAGGGGACCCTTGGCATGGAAGTCTGGATTATAGTTAGAAGGCAGCATGCCAACAGAGAAGTGAGAGCTGAATATTATCAATATGGAATTATTTGAGGGCTTCATATTTTAGTGCTTCAAGGTTATAAGAAGGCTGAAGAAGGACTTCTATGGTAGTCCAGTGTTTAAGACTCTGAGCTCCCAATGCAAGGGACACAGATTTGATCCCTAATCTGTGAACTAAGATCCTGCAGGTGGCACAGTGGTAACAAATCTGCGTGTAATGCAAGAGATGCAGGTTCGATCCTTGGGTAAGGAATATCCCCTGGAGAAAGAAATGGAAACCCACTCCAGGATTCTTGCCTGGAAAATCCCATGGACAGAGAAGCCTGGTGGGCTACAATCCCTGGGGTCAAAAAGAGTTGGACACAACTGAGCAACTGAATGTGTACTTTCTGTCTGGCTTCTTTTGGGCATCAGTATTTTTTCAGCCTATCTGGACAGTTCTAATGAAGTAAAAGATGAGTATATGAACTTTGAAGACGGTACTTTTTATCACCTATTTCCATTTTTTATTATGTCTCTTTCCTTCCTAGTGTATGAGTTCCTTTAAGGTAGTTTGTGTATTAGTTACTCAGTCATGTCTGACTCTTTGAGACTCCATGGACTGTAGCCCACCAGGCTCCTCTGGCCATGGGATTCTCTAGCCAAGAATACTGGAGTGGGTTGCCATGCCTTCCTCTAAGGGATCTTCCCAGTCCAGGGATCCAACTTGGGTCTCTTGCATTGCAGGCAGTTCCTTTACTGTCTGAGCCACAAGGGAAGCCTTCATCGAAGGCAGTCATATATGTCATATATTTGCTATACTCTAAACACCTGGCTAAGTATATACCCCATACTGTTAATTAAATAATTTAAAGGATGAATAAACAAACACACATGACACATTACAAAAATCACCTTTTATGGAGTTCTGTATTTATTACAAATTCTATTCCTTGGCAATGGACAAGTATCAAATTCTTACAGACTCCTGGTATGGCCTATGCAAGGCTTCCTGGGTGCCAGGCCCTGTTCTGGGAATTTTAGATATAGTTGTAGGAACAGAACAGAGAAATTTCTTATCCTCATGGGGCTCAAAGTCTGGCAGATGAGTCAGATCATTAATAACTATAAAACTTAAGAAAATTTTAAATGGTGGTATGTATTTAAAGACAGTAGACCTGAGTGATAAAGAGGTGCATGGGAAGTGGAGAAGAAAAGGCAGACTGTTTTAGACATCTGGGCTGGAAGAACCCAGGCCCTCAGATTGATCTCATATGCAGAAGCCAGCTCCAAATGAAACTGTCAGACAGAATGTACAAAGTACAGAGAAAATTGTTAATCAGCAATTTAAAAATAATGATGTGTTTAGTCACTGAGTCGTGTCTGATTCTCTGCGGCCCTGCAGCCCTGCCCATGGAATTTTCCAGGCAAGAATACTGGAGCAAGTTGCTGTTTCCTATTCCAGGGGTTACAAATAATGAAGACAACTTAAAAAATAACACTGTATTCAACAGAAACAGCATAGTGTGGTAAAAGAACATGGTCCTAGGAATCCAAGCCAGTTCTATTGGAAAGTATGTCACTGCCATGGGCCATAGAGAACCAACACATGATGCCCTCCTTGAGTCCAATGGGCACAACAAGAGAAATACAAGGGAAAATCTGCATGGAGGGAAGAGACCATCCAAGTGA